>NC_084467.1:115627500-115785000 GCF_027409185.1 Cynocephalus volans | reverse complement strand
TTCATTATTGGCATATAGGAATGCTATCGATTTTTGTATGTTGATTTTCTATCCTGCCACATTACTAAATTCATTTGTTATTTCTAGCAATTTTTTGGTGACGTCTTTAGTGTTTTCTATACATATAGTCATGTCATCTGCAAATAAGGATAATTTGACTTCCTTCTTTCTGATTTACAATTGCTTTTTCTTGCATTATTGTGCTGGCTGGAATTTCTAGCACTATGCTGAATAAGAGTGGAAGAAATGGGCATCCTTGTCTTGTCTGAGATCTTAGATGAAAGGCCTTTACTTTTTGTTTGTTCAGTATAATATTAACTGTGAGTTTGTCATATATATCCTTTATTGTGTTAAGGTACATTTCTTCTATATCTAATTTGTGGAGTGTTTTTTATCATGAAGAAGGGGTGTTGGGTTTTATCAAATACTTTTTCTGCATCTATTGAAATGATCATATGTTTTATTTTTTTCCTTCATTCTGTTGATGTGATGTATCACATGTATTGATTTTCATATGCTGAAACATCCTTGCATCTCTGGGATGAATCCCACTTGATCATGGTGAATGAACTTTTTAATGTTTTGTTGGATTCTATTTGCTAGTATTTTGTTTAGAATATTTGCAGCTATCTTCATTACAGATTTGATATGTAGTTTTCTTTTCTTTTTTATTTTTATTTATTTATTTATTTATTTTTAGTTTTGATGTAAAGGTAATGCTAGCCTCATAGAATGAATTTGGAAGTATACTATACGCTTCAATTTTTTGAAAGTGTTTGAGAAGAGTTGGTATTATTTTTTTAAATGTTTGATAGAATCTGGCACTGAAGCCCTTAATCCTAAAGTTTTCTTTGTTGGGAGAGTTTTTATTACTGGTTCTATCTAATTACTTGTTATTGGTGTGTTTAGGTTTTCTAATTCTTTGTGATTCAACTTTAGAAGGTTGTACATGTCCAGGAATTTATCCATTTCCTTTAGGTTTTCCAGTTTGTTATCATATATCTGTTTGTAGTAGTTTCTTATGATCCTTCGTTTTTCTGTGGTATCAATTTTAATGTCTCCTTGATTATTTCTCCTGTTGGTAGCCTCTGATGTATTCTTCAGTTGTGCCAACATGTTTTAGCTCCAAACTATCTGTTGGAATTTTTAATTATTTTAATCTCATTGTTAAATTTCTTTGATTAATTTCTGAATTGTTTTCCTGTGTTGTGTTGGAGATTACTGAGTTTGTTCAAAACTGCTATCATGAATTCTTTATCTGAGAGCTCATGCATCACTGTCCTGTTTGGGTTGGTCATTGGTTCCTTGTTTTGCTCATTTGGGGAAATAGTGATTGTCTGTCTGCTCTTATTTCTTAAGGAAATATATCACATTGAAGGGTTATATGCTTAGTCCAGATTTCACAGTCTTTGTTTAGTTTGGTTTTTCTAGTGTATCTCCAATTGAAATTCTGTGGAGTTTGTTGATTTTTATTATCTCAACATCACTGTTTCCTTTTTGGCACTAGATGGTGCCCTAAACCCAGATGTGTTATGGCTGTTGACACATTGATTGAAGCACTGTCTTCCCAGATAAGGATGGGGTGCCAAAGGAGGTACTCAAGCTACATGGGTAGTCTGGCTGGAGGTTTTTGCCCAGGGGACCCATGGAGCATAATGTATTGCTGCTGAAGAGCCACTCTGATTTGGTGTCTCTTTTGGCTGAGATGCAACATGTTCTTCCAGGATGGAATTCTGGCTTATGCTAGCCCCACCCATAGTCTTTGTTGCCATCTACCCGGCGGGGTTTTCATTCTATGGCCACTTGTGTGGCCTCCCATGGGTTAAGGCAAGAATGATTCTCCTGCCAAGAAATTCATGATGGTGGGGAATGCTGGCTGTCCACCTATAACTGACTTATTCTGGTGTGAAATTGTGAGTGGGGTATACTATTCCACATGATTCCTGACAGCTTGTGGAGGGGACATTGGGATTAGAAAGGTCCCTTACTTTTACAACTTGCTTGTGGTCTTTCACCTCTCTGTGGCTCCAGAGATCACCACAGTGTTAGTTTTGAGTTCTGGAATGTTCCTATTGTTAATCTTCAGCCAGATAGTAATTTTTAATTTTCTGAGGAGTGAAGCCAGTTTGCTTCAACTCCACCATTTTGGGTGATATTCCTCAGTTAAATTAATTTTACATCAAGTAATCTGAGAATGTTGCAAGGTGGATTAGGGCACAGACCAGTTCTTCACATGTTCTCACAAATGGAGCTGCCTAAGCATCATTCACTCAACCACTACCCTGGTCTGCCTAGTATTCTTATAATACAGAATACAGCCAACTGCTTCCAGTTCCAAAATACAGGGAAATTCAATATTAGTTTCTACTTTCTCTCAGGTCCACCTACAAAACTGCCACATGTTTCATAGCTTGTGTCTCAATCCTTTCTTGAGGAAATTTTCCTTTAGAGAAAACTTCTGTCTTGTTAACATAAAGCCACTATGACTGAAGGCAAAGTGTTTGCTTAGGAAACCAACAAGAAAATATTACAGGAGTGAAGAGAGATAATTATATTTATCCTGTGTTGAAGGTTGATAAGGCTTAGTAAAAGGGTAAGAAGGAAATAATTTTTAAAGAATTCATGAAGAATGACTTGGTAAACACAAAAGCTGAGAATGAAAGGCTACAAAAATTTTTGGAGGCTTGACTCTGACTTATAAAATATAAGAATAAAAAGAGAAACCAGTTCAGAGAAAGACATTATTAATTATACTTTGGGAATGATTATTAGTGAATATATTTACCCTACAAAAAGTAAAACTAAATATGTGATGAATAAATAAATAAACAAACGAATGAATATATTGTCAAGAGAAAATACAGGGGGATATGTCTTGAATTTTGAGTAACTGTTATTGCAATGAAATTTCACAGTTAATTAAATGGTAATGCTACAATTCACCATCTGAAAGAAGTCAAACACAGAAATATATATCATTACAAATATCAAACAGAAATCCTGGAATTGAAGAGTTCATTGAATGAAAAATAAGATACATCTAAGAGTCTCAACAGCAGATAAGATCAAGCAGAATAAAAAAATGTCTTATCTTAAAGATAGCTCTTTGGAAATAATGAAAGAAGATTTTTAAAAAGAGAAAAATACATTAAAAAATAAACAAAGCTTACAAGACTTATGGGATAGTATGAAGTGAACAAATACTCAAATTATGGACATTCCAAAAGGAGAAGAAAACAAAAAGATACTGAAAATCTCTTTAATGAAATAATAGCTGAAAATGTCCCTAGTCTGGGCAAAAATATGAACATTCAAATCTAGGAAGCTCAAAAGTCCCTAAACAGATTTGAACCAAACAGGGCATCTGCAAGACACATTTTAGTTAAACTATCCAATGTTAAAAATGAAGAGAGAATTCTGAAAATAATAGGAGAAAAAGGTCAAGCTACTTAAAATGGAATCTCCATTAGACTACAGCATACTTCTCAGCAGAGACCACACAGGGCATGAGAGAATGGAGTGATATATTCAAAGCATTGAAGAAAAAAAAATCCAGCCAACAATATTATACCCAGCAAAGTTAACTCACAGGAATGAAGGAGAAATAAAGTCTTTCTCAGATGAACAAAAATTAAGGAAATTTGTCATCACCATTTTGGCTTAACAAGAAATGCTTAGGGGAGCCCAACATCTAGAAGAGAAGGGAAAATACCTGAAAATATAAACATTACTGGTAGAGTAGATACACAAATTAGAAAAAAAAGAGCCAAATGATATCAATGCAGAAAACCACCAAACTGCAATGATAAACAAGAAGAAAGGAACAAAGGATACAGAAACAATCAGAAAACAACCAACAAATGACAGGAGTAAGACCTCACATATCAATAATAGCCTTGAATAAAAATGGATTAAATGCCCCAATTAAAAGACATTAGGCTGGATGAATGGATTTAAAAAAGTAAGAAACACGACCCATCCATGTGCTGCCTACGAGAACCACACCTTTCCTACAAAATCCCCCATAGACTAAAAGTGAAGGGATGGAAGAAGATATTCCAGGTAAATGGAAAACAGAAGTGAGCAGGAGTAGCTATACTTACAACAGATAAAACAGACTTTAAACCAAAATCTGTACTAAGGGACAAAGAAGGGCAATATGTAATGATAAAGGAATCCATACATCAAGAGGATATAACAATGATAAATATATATGAATCCAATATCAGAGCACCCAGATGTACAAAGCAAATATTATCAGGTATCGTGTGAGAGATAGATGACAACACAATAAAAGTTGGGGATTTTAACATCCCACTCTTGGCATTGGGACATAACGCTAAGACAGAAAATCAACCAGAGAACATTACATTTAAAAAGTAAAGTAGACCAGATGGTTCTGACATATAAAGAGCATTTCATCCAAAGGCTGAAGAATATACATTGTTTTCATCAGCACATGGAATATTCTCCAGGATTAGCCATATGTTAGGCCACAAAATATGTTTCAACAAGTTCAAAAATCAAAATTGTATCAAGGATCTTTTCTTTCTATAATGGAAAAAAACTAGGACTCAATAACAAGAGGAATTTATGAAACTATGCAAATATGTGGAATTTAAACAACATGCTCTTCAATGATCAGTGGATCAAAGAAGAGATTAAGAAGTAAATCAAAATATTTCTAGAAACTAATGAAAACAGAAACACAAATTACCAAAACCTATAGGATACAGCCAAGGCAATATTGAGAGGAAAGTTTATAGGAATAAATGCCTACATAAAAAAAACAAATGAACAAAACCCCAAAGATTTCAAATAAGCAGCCTTACAATGCACCTCAAGGAACTAGAAAAGCAAGAACAAACTAAATCCAAAATAAGCAGACAAAAATAAGAGCTAAAATAAATGAAATCAAGACTAAAAATACAATACAAAAACCGACCAAATGAAAAGTTTGTTCTTTGAAAAGATAAACAAAATCAACACACCATTAGTCAAACTAACCATGAAAAAAAGAGAAAAGACCCAAATAAACAAAATAAAAGATGCAAATGGGAATGTTAAAACAGGCACCAACAAAATACAAAGAATCACCAGAGACTATTATGAACATTACACTAATAAATTTGAAAACCTAGAGGAAATAAAAAAAAAAAAATGCTGGACACATGTGACCTGCCAACACTAAACAAAGAAAGAATAGAAAACCTAAATAGACCAATAACAAATAACAAGATTTAGTCAGTAATAAAAGGTCTCCCAAAAAACAAATTAAAAAAAGCATAGGACCGGATGGCTTTACTGATGAATTCCACCAAACACTTAAAGAAGAAATAATACTCATACTTCTTAAATTATTTCAAAAAACTGAAGTGGACAGAATTCTTCCTGACTCATAGTACAAGGCCAGATTACCCTGACACCAAAAACAGGCAAAGACAGAATAAAAAAAGAAAACTAGGCCAATACCTCTAATAAACATACATACAAAAATCCTAAACAAAATACTAGCAAGTTGAATCCAACAGCACATCAAAAAGAATAAACACCATGATCCAGTGAGATTATCCCAGGGATGCAAAGATGGCTCAATATGCACACATCTATTAACATAATACATCCCATCAAGAGGATGAAAGAAAAAAAAAAACATATTATCATCTTGGCACAGAAAAAGCATTTGATAAAATTCAGCATGTCTTCATGATAAAGACTGTCAACAAATTGGGTATAGAAGAAAGTTATCTTAATATGGTAAAGGCTATATATGAAACCCACAGCTTACATACTGAATGGAAAAAAGTTGAAAGCTTTCCCCTTAAGAACTGGAACAAGACAAGGATGCCCATACTTAACACTTCCATTCAACATCGTAATGCAAGTCCTAGCCAGAGCCACTAAGCAAGAGAAAGATATAAAAGGAATCCAAATTAGAAAGGAGGAACTAAAGTTGTCCCTATTCACAGGTGACATAGAGAGAAACCTAAAAAGTCCACCAAAAAACTCCTATACTTGATAAACAATTCAGTCATGTTGCAGAATTCAAAAGCAACATAGAAAAGTCAGTAGCACTTCAATACATCAACAGCAAACTTGCAGAAAAAGAAATTAAGAAAGTTATCCCACTTACAATAGTAACAACATCAAAAAAACTTAGGAATAACTTTAACCAAGAAGTTGAAAGTTCTCTACAATGAAATCTATAAAACATTGATTAAATAAACTAAAGAAGATACAAAAATATAAAAATGGAAAGCATCCCATACTCATGCACTGGAAGAATCAATATCATCAAAATAAACATACTAACTGACGTGATCTGGAGATTCAATGCAACTCCATCAAACTACCAATGACATATTTCACAGAAATAGAAACAAATCAAAAATGTACATGAAACAACAAGAAACCTCAAGAAAGCCAAGAAACAACAAGAAAGCCAAATTAATCCTGAGAAAAAAGAACAATGTTGGGGATACCATACTCCTTGAATTCAAAATATACTATGAGGCTTTAGTTCAAAACAGCATGGGGCTGACTGGTTAGCTCAGTTTGTTTGAGCATGGCAAGAAAGAAAGAGAGAGAGGGAGGGAGAGAGGGAGGGAGGGAGGGAGGGAGGGAGGGAGGGAGGGAGGGAGGAAGGAAGGAAGGAAGGAAGGAAGGAAGGAAGGAAGGAAGGAAGGAAGGAAGGAAGGAAGGAAGGAAGGAAGGAAGGAGAAAGAAAGAGAAGAAAAGAGAGAGGAGAGAGAGAGAAAGAGAGGGAGAAAGAGGAAGAAAGAAAAGACCAGAATAAAATACTGAACATTCAAAAGGAGAGAACAGACATATATTTACTAGAGGTGGGAAAAGGGGAATTGGAAGGGGTTAGGGAGTAATTGGGTAAGGGACTCAAAGAATAATTGCAATCTGTAATGATGAACATGCTAATAATATTGATTTAATCATCACATAGTGTACACAAATACTGATAGTCAAATCTGTACTCCATGAATAGGTATAAACAATTATGTTAAAACAGAAAAAAATCTTAAAAAAAGAAGCACAGTGCTAGCATAAATCAGACACAAATCAGTCCATTGGAACATAATAGAGAATTCAGAATTAAATCCACATCTACAGCCAGCTTATTTTTGACAAAGGAGCTTAGAACACACTCTGGGGAAAGGACAGTCTCCTTAATAGATGGTCCTGGGAAAATTGGAGATCTATATGCAGAATAATGTAATGAGAACCTTATTTCACACCACATACCAAAATCAACTCAAAATGGATAAAACACTTAAATGTAAGACCTAAAACTATAAAACTTCTAGAAGAAACCATAGAGGAAACACTTCATGACATAGGACTGTGTAAAGATTTTTATGAGTCATACTTCTGAAGCACAGGAAACAAAATCAAAAATTAATAAATGGGATATGTCAAACTAAAAAGCTCTGCATAGCAAAGGAAACAATGAACAGAAAGAAAAGACAACTTTCAGAAAGGGAGAAAATATTTGCAAATTATGCATCTGAAAAGGGATTAATATTTAGAATACACGAAGAACTCAAACAACCCAGTGGTAGAAAATGAAAAACTCGATTAAAAAACTGGCAAAGAAACTGAAAAGAGGTTTTTCAAAAGAAAATATACAAATGGCCAACAGGCATATGAAAAAAGGCTCAACATCATTGATCATCAGAGAAATGCAAATCAAAACTACAATGGAATATCATTTCATACTACTAAAAATGGCTATTATCAAAAAAGACAGAAAAAACAAGTGATTTCAAGAATGTGGAGAAGGGGGAACTCTTAAACACTGATGGTGGGAATGTAAATTACTTCAGCTGTTATGGAAAACAGTAAGGATATTTCTGAAACAACTATAGATACAACTGCAATACAATACAGCAATCTCCCTACTAGGTATATATCCAAAGGAATGGAAATTAACAAGCCAAAAGAATGCATGCTCTTCCATGTCCATTGCAGCTCTATTCACAAAAGTCAAGAGTTGGAACCAAACTAAATATCTTTCAATGGATGCTTGGATAAAGAAATTGTGGTATATATTCACAATGGAATACTACTCAGCCATAAAAAAGAATGGAATTATGCCATTTGAAGCAATATGGATGATCTTGGAGAAACGTATGTTAAGTGAAATAAGCCAGGCAGGGAGAGAAATACCAAATGTTCTCACTCATATGTGGAAGCTGAAAAAGTTGATCTCATAAAAGTAGAGAGTAGAATAGAAGTTACTAGAGACTGATGGGGGAAGCAGAAAGTGAGAAGGGTAAGAGTGGTCAGTGGATACAAAATTTTATACAAATAGGAAGAAAGGGGCCTAGTGTTCTATAGAAATATAGGGAGACCACAGTGACGAAAAATATTTTATATCTTTGAACAGCTACTTGAGATGATGTTGAATGTTCTCAACACAAAGAGGTGACAGATGTCTGAGATGATGAATATGCTGGGTGCCATAATATGATCAGTGCACGTACTGTAAATGGGCACAAATATTATATTGTACGCCATAAATAATAGACATATCATGGATTAACTAAGAAAAATACATTAAAAAGAGAAAAAAGAAAGAGAGAGAAATAGAGAGTAGAATAGTGGATACCAGAGGCAAGGAAAGAGAGAGGAGAGGGAGGGACCAGGGAAGGTTGGTAGACTGATACAAAGTGACAAAGTTAGAATTGGGTAGGAATACAAAGTTCTGGTGTTTTAAGGTGACCATAGATAATAATATCCTGTTGCATATTTAAAGATAACCAGAAAAGAGAATCTTGAAAGTTACAACCGCAAAGAAATGATAAATATTTAAGCAAGATAAACATGTTAACTATTTTTTTTTTAAGTGGTTGCTGTAGATCTGACCTGAAGTTGAAGTGGCAGCTGGAACAGGAAGAGAGAATTGCCAAGATGCTCTGTCCCTTTCTGCCTCAGCCTGCTATGCAGAGTGAAGTGTCCCTTAGGACTTTTAGGGTGTAACATCCAGCCACAAACCTCTTTCTGTCAGGCCTGATATATATATATATATATATATAAATATATATATATATATATATTTATATTTATTTATTTATTTATTTATTTATTTGTTTGTTTGTTTGTTTGTTTTTATTAACAATATTCATGTTAACTATTTTAATCAGTTCATTATACATTGTATGTATTAAAACAAAAAACTGTACCCCATATCATGCACAATGAGAAAAAGTTTTTAAATAATAAATGATGGTTCTAGATCATCTTTTCGTTCCTATCAAAACTCTGAGAGTATACATTTTTGCCTCCACTTGACTGAAGAAATGAATGAAAATCAGGAAACTTTCCAAAATCATTCACACACCAAGCAGCAGAACCAACACTTTGGTTCCTGGTGAGTACCTGCTTCGTCAGAAATATACGAAAAGTTCCATAGAGGAATTGATCCAGATGTAATAGATAAAAGCAAGACAATATAAGTGTTTAACAAAATAAGGACATATATAAGAAAAAAGTAAAAGGGAGAAAATCAATTTGAAGGAATAGCAAATCCCCGGAAGAGAGTAGGGAAAATAGGGAAGCAAAGATGAATGCTGCAACCAAAAGCAAAGATCAGCCAAGAGTCCCCTGTGGTCCATGCACAACAGATAGGATTCTTTCAGAACAAAGAAGAAGAAATCCAACTCGAGGGGCTGAAACAATAAATGAAAGGTATTGGCTGACATAACTGAGACGTCCAAGGGTCATTCAGGATTTTGGTAGAAATTAACTGAACTCTTCTGTAGGTCTGTTGTCTCCATCTTCTTGCCTGCATAATTTTATCAACAGGCTTACTTCTCCAGTTCTGAAAAATGACTTGAGCTGTTACAAGCTTTATACCCCACACCATAACATCCAGGACAAGAGAGAGCATCTCTTTCCCCTAGCATCAAACACAGAAATCAGGCTTCATATAAATTGAGTGACCTTAGGACAGGTGCATAGCCATCACTCTTAGCAAGGGTAAGTGGGATCCATATTATGATATGCTTAAATCCTGTTCATCTTTTAGCTTATCACATTGACAAGGATGAGATCTCATGATTGCCTTAGGCTGATTACTACAGGTGGTGGTGGAGTCAACCAACCAAAAACCACAGAGTTGGGTTGCCATGCAAATGTGGCGAGATGAATTGGAACATAGATAAATTGTACCTAATAATGTCTAATCCAGGAAGAAAGACAGCAAAATTCCCACTGTTTGCTCTCCCTCACCTCGTATTTTTCATCTTTTCTCCTTCTCCCATTACAACTTCACTTTCTAAAAATGTTTTATGTGCAACTGCTGCTACCTGTACCTCGTCTCTCTGGAATTTTCCTTTGCCCAGTGTCTCACCTCAACCCCCTAAACAAATCAGAGCTAAGTCTCTTTCCCCAAATTCAACTCAAATAAACTAATATAATGGGAAATGAAAACAAAACAATGAAAACAATAAACAGCAGTATCAAAGGCAAAATTTTCAAGCACAGAGTACAGTGATGATCTTTCTTTTTTCATCCACCTCTTTATACTTAATATATTTCTGCTGCACAGTAACTGCTTAAGAAATAATTGTTGAATTATTATATGAACCTTAAGTAATTGAAGTTTAGCCATTGATAACATGACTAACACTGCCATTTGGGTACTTTAGTAGACCATCAATATCCACAAATTCCATATTTTCTAATTCATCTACTTTCTAAAATGTATTTATAATCACCAAATCAATACTCACTGAACTTTCAAACTCATTTGTGGATGTGCACAGAGAGGTACAAAATTTGAGTTACCAAAAGGACACATTCCCAACTAAGGTGGAAAAAGGTGTTTCAGTGTGAGAACTGCATCCTTTCTGTGGTCTATTTAGAGCCATATTTTTTCACATTTTTGTACTACAAAGCATATTTTAGAAGAGCTGTCTAATGTTCCTAAACACAAGAAAGCTGTGGTGTGCCTTACAGAGAAAAGATGTGTGTTAGATGAGCTTCTTTGTAGTTATAATGCTGCTGGCTGAGTTCAGTGTTAATGAATGAACAATACCATACATCCAGAAAAAAAGAAAAGGAAATTCCTTGAACTGTAGGTTAGGCTGCTTTTCTAAAGTAACATCTGTAACACTATGATGAAGGTATAGAAAAGTATTTGAATTTGTGGGTTCAAGAGATAACAGCAGATTTTTATTAAGTATACGGAACAACATTGTTGTGAGGCTGAAAGCCAAAATATGTATCATCGTGTCAACCAGAGTCAAGAAAATATTAAACACTTCTCAGCTCATATTTTATTATAAAGAAATACTTCATATAATAAATTATTTGTACATATATATGCATTAAATAAGACGTTTTGAAACAAAAACACATTTAAAAAGCTTTATATTCATAGGTTTACAAAAATGTTGTAACAGAATCCCACAAGAACCTAGCCCTATATTTCCCCTAGGAACAATGACTCTGTAGTCACTAATTCAGTGTTTGCAGCAACTTTATAGAACATAACTGCCATGAAAAATGAGAATGGACTGTCTGTACATTACCTGCCTTGATCCTACTTCAACCCTGAGGAGCAACACTCTTGTGCCCTTTACTTGACCAGTTTCTCTTCAATGACACAATTTACTACATTTCTGGCATCTCCTACTTCAATGCCCCTTAAATTGTAATGCATTTCTGAATCTCCTGGTGATTTTCTAAAATGAAAATCGTAATTTGTTAAGTCTGAGGTGAGGCCCCAGATTCTACATTTCTAAAATGCTGCACTGCAATCACTGCTGCTTGTCCCTGAAGCACACTGAATATCAAGGGCCTACATCCTGCCTTGCTCTTTATGTTTAGATTACTTGCAACAATAGTTTTATTCTAATACCACTCTATAGTTGAATGATAAGAGTGCTAAGTAGCAAAATTGTATTTCTCCCCAGGGGCTCAGAGAAAAAAAGTACAGAACTTGGAAAGTGTCTAGTGTCTTGGCTGAGTGACAAGACATTTAACAAGAGGAGCTTCAAGGGTCTCAACTACTGCAGAAGTATCAGGAAGGAAGACAATAATGAAAGACTACAAATTTGGTATATATTCAACACAGATTTTTATTGTGAATATGTTATATGCAGGGAAGACATTTTGCCAGGGATACATATATTTAAAAGACTATACATACTTTGCTCTCAAAGAGCTGAAACATTAGAAGGGGAAAAGGGACGTAAATAACTGCAGCAAAGGATAAGGAGTAAGAAGTACAATTGACAAAGTTGAAATGTTCTGGGAGTTCAGATGAAGGAGAAACTACTTTCCACTTGAAAATCAGGGAAGTCTCTCTAGAGCAAGTGACATCTGAAATGAGCTTGATGATCTATTAATATTTGACCATGTGGAGGTTGCTAGGACCCAACTCCATTCAGAATTAAAATTTAAATGTTAAAGTCCCAGAAGCCAGGTCAGAACAACCCTGCATAACTACATTTAGCTTATATGACAACTGATCATTAAGCAGAAATAAACAATAACAACAAAAGTTTTACAAGGAGAGATGAAAGGACTTCATCACAATGTTGTGCTCAGGTGTGTTCTGAGCTTTGGGCTGCTGGGTTTTCATTCAAAGAGAGAAACGTGGAGAGCGATGTTCTTTATTAGAACAAAGATGGGGTTGCTCTGCATAAGGTGGAAGTGAGAATTGAGGAGTGTTGGGGAGGGGACTGGAAGTAGAGAGAAACAAAAAAGATGAGAAGACAAGGAGGGGAGGAGGGAGAAGTAGGAAAGATGGACACAAAGAACTCACCAGCACTTCCGCAACCAATATGCAAGACTTGTCAGAAGAGCCAGAAGCAACATCACTGCCAAGAAGATCAAGCCCTTGGAGCTGTGACAGTCTGTAGATTTGGGTGGACAGCAAGGATGTTATTTCATATTTGCCCCTGTTTTTCCCCATTCACTCCCAGTTTCCCTGCATTTACCTGGGCTACTTATGCTCATTTGGGTGTCTAAATCACCAGTGCCCTTCCTTTGCATTTCTCCTCTCATCCTTCCCCAGATATGAATCCTTCATCTAACCCTCAACATCCTCCTGCATTTACAGGTCCCTCATAATCCATACATAGATTTTTTTAACTTCTATTTTTTGCATTAACTATTTTTCTTCTTTTTGGATCTCGAAACCCTAAAATCACATATTTTTCAGCTGGCCATCCTGCTCTGCCTGAGGACCTCCAGCTCCCATTTTCAGCCTGGGCCCCAGATTTTTTTCACCCCAGTAGAGGACAATGTCCTGTCCTCCTAGGGTGCTGTGCACCACCCAGCATGACAGGCCAGCTGCCTCCCCAGCTGCCACATCCAGGGATACTGGGAGATACCATGACCCTTCAGCATTTGGAGGGAGGTCACCTTGCTGAGTGCCTGGCTGCTCTTGCTCACCCTGCATCCATATCGCCCACATGGGCTTTGGGTAGAATCCTGAGGTGCAGCACACCAGCAGGACAGTCAGGCCCAGGACTCGGGCCACTGGACAGCCAAGCCACAGGCTTCACTGCAAAGAACAGGAATGATATTCAGACAAGTTTGCTAAAACACACTTAAAAGTTCAGATCTCCACACCCGTTTAGATAGATACATCTCTCCAAATTCTTAGAGGCTTCTTATCTTAAATTTGAAAGGAATGATGAGAAGATGTAATCTTTGAATAGGAAATTCTTGAGCAGAGGGTGCAGAACTGATCTTGTCATGGGGGATCTGCCTTCCCTGCATCAAGAAGACCCAAGATAAAGTGTGGGCAGTTGTCACCAAGGACCATCCATGTTGTTTCTTTGTAGAGTTGGCACTAATCGAGCACTCTGCAAACAAACTCGACACTACTTCCACCCTATAGGGATGGCAGCCATGAATTGTTCTGGAAGCTGTGGAAATCTGATCCTTGATAAGTTCCCTGCAGGAAGCTTACTGAGACTCCCCCTAGGGTGCAACTCATATCCTACTGGCTTCTGCATCTCAAAAGAATCGAGGGAAGAATGTTATGAATTAGAGAAAATAAAGAGTAAAAAGATAAAATGAGTGGAATCAAGAGGATAGAGGCAGAAGTGAGAAGTTTAGGGGATTTGTGGAAATGAAACAAAGTTAGCTTCGATCAGAGATTCAGAGATACGGAAATTGATGGGATTCAAGGTGGAGGAAAAGAGCAACAAAGAAAGAGGGAAAATTATCAAAGAATGTGATATGAATGGTGTTTGCAAGGAAGGACTTAGAGTGAGAGAGCTGGGATGATAACAACTTAGGAGGAATGGAATGCATGGGTCAAAATGAATATGTAGATAGAGACTGCCGAAGATATTGAATGAGGGAGAAAAATCACACTTTAAAAGTCAATCAAAGAGTGAGGAATCTGAGTATATTTGGTTGGTGGCAAGGGAAAAAGGTTGTCACAGGATATTTCTAAGAGAGGATAATAAACCACAACTCAGCAATCAATAAGACAGGAGTTCATACACGACAGAAGACTTGAAGTGTTTGAAGAATCAGTGCCTGGCTTATAGCCCTTCCCCAAAATAGTGTGATTGCAATTTAATGGTGAGAAAAGTGGAGTTAGATTCAGAAGAGAGTCGAGGCTCTATTCTAGAGAAATAAAAACTCAGGGAGATATCCCCATATACCCATCTCCACACTCCCCATTGAGGGAACTGAACTCACATTAAAATAGCAATCAAGAGGTGTAGACATGAACTGCCTGAAGAAATATAACAATGTACATATAGAACTTTTCCAGTTCCATCAACTCCTTGTTGCTGATGTTTCCCCTGGACCAGGGCTACAAGAACATGATGGTTCCAGAGTTGCTGTCCCAAATATGAGTCTGCAATTCACTCAACCATCCTGAGAGAAGATTCTGTGTCCAGGAATGTTTGTAAAAGTTTGAGATCTGGATGAAATGGAAGAAAACAGGCTCCTCAAACCTAGTGTCAAAGGAATAGATACGATGGAGAGCAAAAAGACAGTGAGGAGGAGAGAGAATGCAGTAATACAGGTACCACAGTGGGGAAACTCAGAATGTGGAGAGAAGGAGAAACATAGTTGTTTTTTTTTGCAGACATTTGCCTGCTACAGGGTCCCAGGCCTTATCAATACTCTCAAAAGAGCTCAGGTACCTAGAGTCAGGAATTCTCTGAATGGAATCAGCCACACACACACACACACACACACACACACACACACACACACACACACACACACACACACACTCTCTCTCTCTCTCTCTCTTGTGCACAATTAGGTAGTTGCCAGAATTCTTACTATCCTCATTGTCACCACCTAGGAGAACAGCCAGCAATGGAAGTAGCAGAAACAGCATTTTATTTACAGATGTTATTTCTTTCCTCTCAGAAATGTTGGTCTTTGGTGTCTGTTTTAAACAAACTTATTCCACACTATTCCTTTTTTTTTTTTTCTGACCGGTAAGGGGATCTCAGCCCTCGGCACAGTGTTGTCCAAACCACACTCAGCCAGTGAGCGCACCGGCCATCCCTATATGGGATCCGAACCCGCAGCCTCGGCGCTACCAGCACCGCACCCTCCCGAGTGAGCCACAGGGCCGGACCTATCCCACACTATTTCTATTCTGACTTCCTTCTCAAACCAACAGCCAAACCTCCCTTGTCTGCAACAAGAACAAAAGATCTTTTCAGCCCTGAAACCCAGGCCCTCCTCCTTAGTTTCTCAGTAGCTTCTCTCTTTTTCACTGATTTCCACCTTTTCACCCTTCCCTAATTCAACTGCTATGGAACAAGTCTTCTGTGGCACTAAGAAGTCACTTTTCCTTTAGGAACATTTTTTTTTTCTCTTTCATACAATACAAGCACCTAATGTTCTTCTGTCCCTGCTCTTTTCAGTCACTCTGTCTTTCTCTTGCCCTTTCAATATTCCCTCATGTAGTCTCTTTTTCTGTCTCATCCTACCTCAGCACATTCACATTTCTGTCTTGTCACTGTTTTTTTTATTTGCTTTTTCAGAATCCCCTATGATTGTCTCATGAAAAAGTATAAACTACCATCAATTTACCATTATCATTAGAGAAGAGTCAGTGGCCATCACAGAAACCACAGGGACATTGAAATATGTAAGAAAAACTTCCTCTGTTTGACTTCCATGGATATATATTCACTCACCACACAGTCACTTAGCACCTTCCTGGAAACAAGCATCTTGCAATGCTTAAAGGAATATACAGTGGTTGACAACGCAGTCACCTTAGTCAAGGACTTTTTAGTCTACTTAGAAAGAAAAACACACCAAAAGCAATTATGAATCTTGGTGCAGCAAGTTTTTTAATAACATATTGACTCTCTGGATAAAATGCAAGCCTGCTTGATGCAATGCTTTTTAAAGTGGTGACTCTTAACTGATGTTTGCCCACTCATAAACTTGACTTCAGTGGTTGCCATGGGGTATTCATTCTATACGGTTGGTGTATTGTATACTCACCTAACAGAGAGCCTAGCAAGGGGTATGTGCTTAGTAAATGTTCGTTAAGTGAATAAATAAATTCAGCCCATGCATCCAATTACTTCTTTCATTTTGAAGGAGATCTTCAACATAAAACATTTTTTAAGAACTCATATAGGTTACTTGTAGCCCTACATAGGGAAAGGAGGTCTTATACAGTTTTATTTTGGATAAAAGCATATGCTACTAAGCATAAATTTTTAGAGGGTTGTGCTGTAAGTTTCTTACAACTTATAATAAGAAATTAGTCAGAACTTGTGAGAAGTGAAGTTAATGGAGTATTCTAAAGTCATTTATGCAGAATCTTCTTCTATTATTTCTACTTGAATGTTACATGTTTGTCTTGCCATAAGTTTATCTCTTCAACAGGCTTACCTTTCTCTTTCATGGTATTTGTAACTGTTTAAAGGCTCTTAAATATTTGCTTATACTTTGTAAGCATCATATGCATACATGTATTTGAGTTATATATTTTATTTCTTGATTTACCAGAAAACAAGCTACTTCAAGTTAATTTAGGAAATAAAATAACATGTGAAAAATTAAGATTAGGATCTAGAAAGCTAAAAAAAAAACTTCACTTTTATATTTACAATTTTAAATACTGGATAATCAAAATCACAACTTGTCTTAATTCCATCAGAGGCCTGAAATATCAGAGCAATTAATTAACCCAAAATCTAAGGAAAGACAGACTCTTCCATGAAGAGATGGAATGCAAACTCTTACTTACCTCAGACAGATGTCAGATGCTATATAAGCCTATAAGAAGTACTCAACTAAAACTGTCAACAAACTACTAAAGGCTAGCATGAGTATATAAAAGCCCTGAGAGTCACAGACATAGGGGGAATTCACATCAGTCTCTCAGCTCTTTTGCATAGAACTCACAAGGACCTCATGAAAAGGTGGAATTACCAATGTAGACCAGATAATCCCTCTCTCATGGTGCAAGCCTGAGGTATGAGAGCAGCTATTGCATGGGAAAGGTAGGAAGTATCAACGATATCTTTCTCCCTCACTTTCCACACAACAACAACAACAAATCCTTAACTTAATGGGAGAAGGACAGAAAGTCCTGCTTCCCTCAGGACACGGGTGAAAACTACAGTGGAGGGTAAGAAAAAAAAAATGGGAAGGGAGAAGAAAACATCCTGGTCCTAGACTATTAAAGGTCCCAAACTGCTGGGAGAAAGGCAGAACACTTACATGGCCCAACTCCCCAAAATTCAAAACAAGTCAATTGCCTAAGCATGATACTGAACTAGAGGACAAAATAAACCCCCTACTCCCTCTCCCAAGCCGAAAAACAAACATTAAATAGCAAGAGCAGTCTACCGCAGGAAAGGGGGCAAGAACATGGAAATAAGTCCTCTTGAAGCATATCACAAAGGAAATAACAAACCTGAGAGTAGAGCAGACATTAGGAAAACTTCCAGGCAAACCAGCCCCACCAAAGGAAGTATAGTTGGTTCACCATATTTGCAGGTTCTGCATCCACAGATACAACCAACCACAGATTGTAATGTAAAATAAAAAAATAATACAACAGCCCAGACCTTATGCATCCTTATCCACCAGTGCAGACCTTTAAGAGAACAGTTTGGCTGCAGATGCAGGTCTGCTGTAGTCTCTTGTCTGGACAGAGTGAGAAGAGAGCAATGCAGGACACCAGCCTGCTAGGGCCTTTACGTCAGTTTGGCTTTGGTTACGCAGCAGTGGTTGCTTCTGGTGGAATCACTGGCTAGGCAAAAGCAGGTAGAATGCTGTCCCTGGCTGCTGGATTCCAAGGAACATATGGGTTTTCCTAGCTACATCTGGGACCTTGGCTGGCACTGTGGGAATTAGATTCTACCGCTCTCAAAAATTTGTGCCTGCAAGTTTAATTTCAGGTGCCAGTTTGCTGATGGTCACCAAAGTTGGAATTAGTATGTTGAATAGACCCCATTGGTAATAATCATATCCCAGCTTGGACTCATGAAGAATTAAAAATCTCTAAACTTCCACTATTTTCAATGTATTAAGAGAAATAGGTGCAGCATTTCTACATGTTCTGACATTTTAGTTAAAAAAGAAATAAAAACAAACAACACTGAACTTGGCAGGAGAAAAATTAGTTGTTACCATTACAACCCTATGGAGGTGGTGAGGATATAACATAACAGTTTTTCGATACCCTCATACAATTTGATTCTTGTATATTGATGTTATCTCTTCTTTCTGTGTCTATAGATAAAATCCTAATGTTAGGTGTCAACATTGGGGGCCCTGAGATCCCATAACCTGCTCAGAGGAACAGCGTGAAAAAAGTGTCTTTGACATTTGGGATATCTGTTCTTTTGCTCATCTTAGAGCACAGACCTACTTTGAAATTATGTTAAATTAAATACCAATGAAAATTAAGTTTACTATGAATAAAAATAAATAATAAAATATGATCATAAAAATAATATATATATATATATTTTTTTTGACTGGTAAGGGGATCGCAACCCTTGGCTCAGTGTTGCCCACACCATGCTCAGCCAGCGAGCACACCAGTCATTCCTATATAGGATCCGAACCCGCGGCCTCGGCACTACCAGCGCCGCACTCTGCCAAGTGAGTCACGAGGCCTGCCCAAAATAATATAATTTTTAAAAAGCAATACAATATGACAACTATTTATATAGCATTCACATTGCATTAGTATTATAAGTAATCT
The DNA here is from genome assembly GCF_027409185.1 of Cynocephalus volans. Classification (NCBI taxonomy): domain Eukaryota; kingdom Metazoa; phylum Chordata; class Mammalia; order Dermoptera; family Cynocephalidae; genus Cynocephalus; species Cynocephalus volans. The sequence continues at coordinate 115,765,805 of NC_084467.1, read as the reverse complement.
AGATGTGAATTTGAAGTACATAGGAGGATGTGCAAAGGTTATATGCAAATATACCATTTTATATCAGGGACTTGAGCATTAGTGGATTTTGGTATTTGTGGGGTTCCTGCAAGCAATCCCCATAGGTACTGAGGAATAACTGCAATGCTAGAGGAATACGAGGACCACTGGAACAACAGCAAAACCCAAATTCATTTACATTTAGGGTTGTTATTGAGAGGTATTGTCTTATTCCTGACAGTTTGTGGCTTTTTGTTTAGATGTTATAAGTATCATTTGTTACTTTTATCTCCTTTGATTATTAGTCTTCAATGTCTGTGGAATTTTTTTTTTGAGGTAGTAGATTTAGTTTCTTTAATGTTTCTCATTTGCATTTGTGTTTTACTAGTAGGTTTTGTTCTTGCTTGTGTATTTGTGGTAGTGATTATTATTTTTCAGATTCCAGGAAAATGTGGTATATATACACAATGGAATACTACTCTGCCATAAAAAAAAAAAAATGAAATTCTGCCATTCACAACAACAGAGATGATCTTGGAGAAAATTATGTTAAGTGAAATAAGCCTGGCACAGAGGGAAAAATACCACATGTCCTCACTCATAAGTGGGAGCTAAGAGAGAAAGAAGGAAGGAAAGAAAGATCGCAGTGGTGAGTTGGACTTGCAGATGAAGAGAGTATACAAAGATTTGGGGAAGGGGAAGGGAGGTCAGGGATTAATTGGGTAGAAGACCCAGGGAGTAATCACAATTTGTGGTAATAGGCGTGCTGATAGTATTGATCTAACAATCAAATCTTGCGCAGAGGTGGTGATGGTCAGCTTTAGTACACCATGAATATGCATAATCAATAATAGATAGATGATAGATAGATAGATAGATAGATAGATAGATAGATAGATAGATAGATAGATAGATAGATAAATCAAATCCACTGAATTCCTGACTGAATTGACTCAAACCCTCAGGGAGATCAGTGTGGAAGGAATGAGAAGAAGAGGGAGACCTATGAATCAGCAAGAGGGTGTGTGCTTGGGCCTGGGGAGAGATGACTTTTATAAAGCAAGTCAGAGGAAGAATAAAGGTAGAGAGGGAAGTGATAAATCTGCACAAGGGAAGTAGGCAATTTGAGCAGACTTCACTCTGAGGTAACAAGAAGAGGGACATAAAGTTAGTACACACACAAAAATGTTTCCCAAATGGATGCAAGGAGCAAGGGATGAAAAGGTGGGAGAGATGGGAAAAGAAAGACGTCATTAGTCTGATCAGGTATAGGGCAGCTGCATGCCTCAGTCTGAGGAAGGAGATGGCAGATTTTGGGGGGAAGGTTGAGTCATCCAAGGGCATATGATTGAAAGTCTGAAAGAGGCCAGAGTCACAACATCTTTGAAGACTCAAAGGCAGGATCATCCCACTTCATAGGAGTGCAGCCAGTCCAATAGCACAGAGTTAATGCTCTGTTATCACTGTTTTGAAATTCTGAATATTTTAATCTTGAATTTATGTTTTAAAAGTGAAGTCCAATGAGCCAGTGAAACTTGCGGTGGGGTGGCTGGAGGAGCCTCCTCAGCTTACATGTGGTTCTGCAGCACAGAGTTAATGCTTTATAATTGCCATCTCAAAATTCTGAAAAATTTTATCTTTGAATTTGAGTTTAAGAAGTGAACTCCAACGAGCCAGTGATAATTCGGGGGAGGGGGTTGCAGAAGCCTCCTCAGCTTACATGTGGTCCTGCCTCCCACTACCTCCTCCACCTCCCCAGCACTGGTTCTCTGCTGTCCGCTCTGCTCTCTGCTATCCACAGTCCCAGGCAGGCCTGGACTCCTCTGCTCACCTCCGCCCTGCCACCACTGCCATATTCAGCCTGTGCAGCACCCAGGTCTTGTCAACAGGGAGACCTCTTCTACCATCACCCTCTATGATTACCTTGTCCCTGGCAGGGACACAAGGAGAATAAGATTTGGAGGCATACCCCCCACAGTATCTGGGCTGCACCATGGCATATTTTAGACTAATCAGAGAGAGCTTCTTTCCCTCCCTTGATCCAAGCATCAAGTGCTTCCCTACATAGTGGTTGCAATTTCTTGGTGTTCATCCATCTGCCAAGGGTTGGGGTGGCCACCATGGGAAGGGGAAATTGACTTTCCTCCTCCCTTTAGTGGAGGCATTGGCCACTCAAGCAGCTGGTAGCAGGGGGAGCCAGGCAGTCATTGGGTTGCTTGCAGGGGAGCAACATTATCACTTTAAACAAACAAACAGCAACAACAAAACAAAATAAAACACTATAACAGGTTGAGGCAGAGAGAGAGAGACAAAGCTTTCAGGAGAAATGAAAAAAAAATTATATTTTTGTACCTTTAAAAGCACTTTTTTCCGCTTTTTGAATATAAACCTGCTATGATCTGAATCTTTGTGTCTTCCCACAATTCATATGTTGAATCCTAAACCCCAACGGTATAATGTTTGGAGGTGAGGCCTTTGAGAGGTGATAAGGTCATGATGTAAAAGCCCTCATGAATGGGATTAGTCCTCGTATAAAAGAGATCACAGAGAGCTCCCTCACTCCTCCCACCATGGGAAGACATGCTCAGAAGGTTCCCTCTATGAACCAGAAAGTGGGCCCCCACTAGACACCAAATCTGCCTAATCTTCCAGAACAGTGAGAAATAAATTTCTGTTGTTTATAAGCCACCTAGTCTATGTTATTGTTTTAGAAGCCTAAACAGACTAAGACAGGGTCCCACACTTTCATTTTGCACTGGACCCAACAAATTACGTGGCCTACACCCTTGAGTGTGGGATGGGAAAAACAAGGGGTGGGGCAGTTTAGATTTGGGTAGGAAGGAGAGGGAAGGGAATTAACTAAATGAGAAATGTCGTTTGGGGACCAATGGGCTAGAAGCTGTTTAGACACACCAAAAGGCTTAACAGATGCTGAAAAGGGAAGAGGAAGGAAGAGGCAGGTTGGGAAGAGAAGAGGAGCTGATCCGTAAGTTTCTTCACCTCAGTGTTTTTGTGGAAAGGGTCAGTCCTGACCAGAAACACAGGTAGCAGCTGACATTTGAGTCACAGTCCTACTATGGGTCTGTGGGACTTTCCCAGCCAGCTAAACTCCTGAGAGGATGTTCAGCTACAGGGGATGAAGGAGAAGACCTGAAGGAGGGAAAGGAAAGGAGAGGGGGTTCTTGGGAACTGTGTGACGGGTACTGAGAACTGGGGGAGCTGAAAAAGAACAAAACTGTAGGCAAAAATCAGGAGATAGAATAGGTGGGGGAAGTGACCAGGACCAGAAAAAAAGAAAATAATTGGGAGAGTGGAGCTGGCTGTATAGGACACTGATAACTGTGTGCTCACCAGACAAAGGAAATCCAGGAGGAGAAAACTAGGGTGAGTAATGTCAACCTGGAAAAAGACCCTGATGCACTGATAAAATATCACAGAGTTTATTTGAGCCAATATGTGTGACTGCGGCCTGGAAGACACAGCCAGGTTGCCTTAGAATGTGCTTCAATTTGCAGGCCAGATTTCAGTATGTTTTTAGTCAGAAAGAAGGGGAGAACAAAAGGGAGTGATGAGAATAGTACCCAAGTCAGCACATGAGTTTTTCTGTTGGTTACATAGCATTGCATAGGTTAGCAATTGATCCTTATTTACATTTTACGTACAGACTTATGAGTAAGGATCAGAAGATACACATTCAGCATTCCTAAGTTAATGTGTAGCCTTTTCAGACATTAGTAAGTCTGGTAGGTTAAAAACAGTCTTGTTGTAACAGTTCCAGGATGTAGGGACATGATTGTTACCCAATTCCACACTCCCTCTCAAGGCTTTAGGAATTTAGCTAACCTCTGTCAGAGCAGATTACTGTCTTATCAGTAGGATACACCCTAATTAGAACTCAATCAGTCAGGGAATCCAGTATTCTTACTTTTGCCCCCTTTTGTCACCAGACCTACTCTGGGGATCACTCTTCTTGAGCCATGGGTGCTCAGGCCACAAGCATGCTCATGTCCATTCCAACAGCTCTTATTGCTTGTTCCCCCAAAGACCACCATAGCTCTTGAATTTCTCCTTTCTTCATAAAACTCTCCTCAGAATAAAAATATGACCTCCCCTCCCACACAGTCTCACACTGTCATCTCACTTTCCCCTCATCATCAACAGAAACCTCAGCTTCCCTACCAGAGAAGCCCACTGCCTCTTTTAACCACATGCCTTTTACTGGGCTTCTCGTTTTCCCTCCTACTCAGCTTCAGGCTTTTCCTCTCATCCTTCTGGCTTTCAGCAGCTCTCCTTGCATCTGGTCTGTGCGCTTCGGGCCTCTCACAGCAAACTTCTTGCAGTAAAAAGAGCTTTAGACAGAAAGCCAGGATGAACTTCTGTATGGGACACCTGCTGGATGTAATGAGTACGGAGATCATCAGCACTCTGGCCTCAGTTTCCTTATATGTGAGATGACTGGACTAAGAGAACGGAATATTCTCTGATATCACTTATGGCTCCAACATCCTGTGCCTCACTGTGCCCTCACTCCATCCCACCCACGTGTTCTTCTTTTTCTTCACTCCATCTCTCCCTTATTCCCTCTCACTCTTCCATGTCTTTGCCATCACTCCCCACTTAGCCCTTATCTCAGATCCAAGGACCTCCTCTTCATTTTCTCATACTGCTTATCCATTTAATCTAATCTCAGTACCTTCTCCTTGACTCACTTTCCAAATCCAAAGCATTGCTTTACTACATGACCCTTAAATTGCTATCTGTAACTATATAAAACACAGCCATGATTCTGTTTCTGGAAAGATGGCATGCTAAATAACCTGAAAAAAACTTACTAGTGCCAGAACACCCCAAAATGCAAGATAATTAGTTTAATTCTTTTCAAATGCAGAACTGCATTTACTGAAATAAGAGAAGCCTCCTAGGGAATGAAACAAAGACAAAATAGAAACCCAGAGAGGCAAACAGAATACGGCATGTGGACATACATGGCATTGTCTTGTATGGATTCCCTAGGAGTCTGGCTACTGTGCTCACTTGTATCAAGAGATAGGCCTTCAGACCAGGCAAAGGTGAGGGCTGCAGCTGAGGTTTCTGCTACATCTTCATCTGAGTGATAATACAGACTAGAAAAAAAAAAATATCCAATTATACTATATAGGGAAGAACGCTTGTCTGTTCATCTATTTATTAAATGTTGGTTGATTTTGTTTTTGTTTTTGTGTTTCTTATTCTGGGAATTACTAATTATAGGTCTCAGTTTGGAGCAGAAATAATTACTTGCATGATCATGAAGTGTACAAGTTGAAATAAAAAGCAGTTCCAAGTTTGTAATACCTCTATAACACAGGTGGACTTTTAAGTGTGAGAGTTTAAAATATGCCACACCTGTATTAGTCCATTTCTGTTGTTTATAACAGAAATAACTGAACTGGGAAATTAATAAGAAAACAAAATCTATTGCTTACAGTTTCCGAGGCTGGGAAGTCCAAAGTCCAGATATCACATCTGGCGAAGATCTTGGTGGTGGCGACAGTGACCCGGGGGTCTCATGTGGCAGAAAATGGTGGAGCAGAGAGAGACTAACCTCTCAAGTGCTCTTCTTTTAAAAACCTCAGAACCATACTACTGATCAAAATCAGTAATCCATTCAGTATGGCATGGACAATCTAATCACTTCAAGGCCCCACCATTCAATTACCATAATAGGATTTCCCACCTTCAACAGTTACAGTGGGAATTAAGCTTCTAATGTTGTGAGTCATCGTCCTGCAAGAAATGCACTTACATGCCACTCGTGCAGAAAAAGGCAGTTTATTCACTGCAGCTGGCCAGCATCCATCTCCCAAGGTGCAACCAAGGAAGAGCGGCATCAGGCTTTGGTCGTGTAGGGTTTGTAAAGGCAAAAACTACATCCTGTTGGCACACGGGTTTGTCCAGGTGCACAAAGCAAGCTAGGGAGCTCGGTCACAAAGGCCAAGAATGAGCTGTTCGAGCAATCAAGCATACAAGTTTTCATTGTGTATGGTTCCTGTTCCCATGTAATAATTCACTGTGTATGGCTCCTGTTTCTGTGCAATTGTTTTTTGTTTCTATGAGAAGGTCGGTGGTTTCTCACACAGAAGGGGGGGTACTCTGCAGGTCAGACAGGAGCAAAATGGAGTTACTTAGGTTAAGCAAGCAATTCTACAGAAGCAGATAGCATACGTTATGAGGGTGTAGGGAGCTCTATTTCATTCTCAACTCCTCTTTAGGAAGGAGTCAAATCATTGATTCAATGGTACGTAATTTGTTGTACTTAGTACATAAAACAAGGAGTTTGGCTGATTGTTCATTAACCAAGGTGACCAGGAAAAAGATTTTTAAGCCAATTTTTATTATTACCATATGATTCCTTTATTTCTTTAATGTGTTTTCTGTCTAATGCAAGGCTATTTCTAATAACACCAGAATGGTTGGTATAGAAAGAGCAGGTTTTCCTAGAGCCATGTATAATCCACCTTGTTAGTCTGATTGTGTGGATTATATATGGGTGCAACTGCTGCTGTGTATTCAGATAGGTCCAGCCTTTGTGTAGGACACAATGGCCACAGCAAAGAGGAAAAAATTAACTTTTTACAACATTGTCAGATTGACCACTTGGTGTAAATCTTTTTTATCAAAGCACTTTACATTTGAAAATTGTTATTTAATTGGAAAAACTCTCAGTAAACTAGGAATAGAAAACACCTTTCTTAATCTAATAAAGTGCATCTACAAAAAGCCCACAGCTAACATCATACTTAATGTTGAAAAACTGGGTGCTTTTCCCATAAACTGAGGAATAAGGCAAGCAAGCCCATTCTTGTCATTATTATGCAGCATTGTATGGGGCCAGCATTGTATGCTAGCCAGTCTGCTTGTGACAAGAAAAAGAGGTCCAGATTGGAAAGGAACAAGTAAAACTGTCTTTATCCATAGATGGTATTGTCCTGTGTGTAGAAAATACTGAGGAATCCATACAAAAAGCTACTAGAACTAAACATGTTTGGCAAGTTTGAGGACCTGAGAATAAAATGAATAAAGCAATTGTACTTCTATATACTAGCAATGAAGAGTCTGAAAATGAAATTAACAATTTTATTCACAATAGCATTGATGAGAATAAAATGTTTAGGGACAAATTTAATAAACACATGCAAGACTTGTCTGTTGAAAACTACAAAATACTGTTAATAGAAATTAAAGACAATCTAAATAAATGCAGAGAAATTTCATGTTCATGGACTGGAAGACAATATTGTTAAGATGTCAATTCTTCCCAAATTGATCGATAGATTCAATGTAACCCCTTTCAAATTACAGGAGGCCTTTTTGCAGAATTGACCAATTGCTTTTGTCGGTGGGTAGGCCACTCTGACCAAGGGGTGAATCTGGCATAGACAAGGTTATGGTTAGTGATTTCAGCAAGTGTATCATCTCTGAGGCAAGGCAACAGAGAGGATGTAATTCCTTGTATGTAGGGGGTGCATTTAGCCCTTAGGAGGGCAAAGGGAAGGAGGCTCACCCGGTTCTTGCCAGTCTCTAGTTTTAATTTGGTAAGCATTTCTTTTAAAGTCTGATTCATTTGTTCTACATGTCCTGAACTTTGTAGCCTATAAATACAATGTAAATTCCAATTTATTTTTAATGTTTTATCTAATAATTGGGAAATTCAGGCTATGAGAGCCAGGCCATTGTCAGACCCCAAGATTACAAGTAGGACAAATCTGGGGACAATTTCTTGTAACAATTTTTTAGTGTTATCTGAGCCGTTTCAGTTTGGGTAGGAAAGGCTTCTACCCATCCAGAAAAACTGTCTGTGAACAACAAAAGGTAGCGATACCCATATTGTCAAGGTTTTAACTCAGTGAAGGCAATTTCCCAGTGTTCGCCAGGGTTGGTTCCTTGCATTCTGGTTCCAATGAGCGGCTTTGATTTTGGACCTGGATCTACTTGTGAACAAATTTCATATCTGGTAACAATGTCATTTGTTATTTTGTCAAGATCTTGGATGTAATAATATTTTTTAAAAGTTCAGTTAATTTTGTGGATCCAAGGTGTGTTCCTTGATGTATCTGTTTAATCAGCAATTTGCCTAGAGCCTGTGGCAAATAAATCCTGTGGTCTGGCAGAATTTTTTAATTCATGGCATTGTTGGAGGCTTTTAAGATCTTAGCATGTTTTACTTCTTCTTTAGATAATGGGCAGTCAGCAGAAATTGAGGTGCCAGAATGACTATAGAAGAGTCAAATGGCCCCATTGGTTTTAATGTGGCCTCTTTGGAGTCAAATCTGTAGCAGTGTTGCCTTGGGTCTCAAACGAGTTACCTTTCTGCTGCCCTGGACAATGTATGATGGCCACTCTTTTTGGATACCATTTGCTTTATTCTTTATTTTCTGATGTTAATAGTCCTCTCTGTTTGTACAAGTCCCTGTGAACATGGGCTGTGCAAAAGCATATCTGTTGTCAGTATTTATCTTTTCCATGCTTTATTTTTTTTTTTTTTTATTTTTTTTTTTTTTTTGTCTTTTTCGTGACCGGCACTCAGCCAGTGAGTGCACCGGCCATTCCTATATAGGATCCGAACCCGCGGCGGGAGCGTCGCAGCGCTCCTAGCGCCGCACTCTACCAAGTGCGCCACGGGCTCGGCCCCTTTTCCATGCTTTAAAGCCTGTGTTAGGGCTGTGAGTTCAGCCTTTTGAGCAGATGTTCTTTGGCTTAAGGCTTGAGCCCAAATGACCTGGTCTAAAGCTACCATGGCTGTCCTGGCATACTTGATTCCATTGGATATGAAACTACTTCCATCAGTGAACAGCATTTCATTAGGCTCTTTCCAGGGCACATCAGTCAGGTCCGGCTGGAGGCCTTGGAGAGTTTCAATTGTTTCAAGGCATTCATGACAGGCTTGGCTGGGTCATCATCTGGGAGGAGAGTAGCTGAATTTATAGCCATGGTTTTTAGAGGCTGATCTAGAAGTAAAGCCTGATTCTGGGTGAAGTGGGAGTTGGGAAGCCAACGTTCAGGTACACTTGTAAGAGAGTCTGCACAGGGTGGGGGGTAGCTACTAAGATTTATTTTGTTGGCCTCTTTTACTAGTAAAACAGTTGCCATTATGGTTCAGAGATAGGTTGTTCATCCTGTGGCTACACTGTTCAACCTCTTGGAGAGGTAGGTGATAGGCCTCTTCCATGGTCCCAGGTCTTGGGTGAGCACTCTCTTGGCAATACCTCACATCTCGGCAACAAACATGCTGAAGGCCTTCATCAAATAGGTTGGGGCATTTTTAAATCCTTGGGGGAGGTGAATCCAAGTTAATTGTCTAGTGTATCCTCCCCCAGGGTCAGTCCATTCAAAGTTAAAGAGAGGTTGGCTTACTTTGGCCAGTGGGAGGCTGAAGAAGGCATCCTTAAGATCTAGCTTTCTGGTTTGTTTCTCTTCTGGATTATCTCTGCCGTTAAAGACCCTCTGGGCAATTTCAACCAGCTCAGATAACAGTTTCCCTTTAAATCCCTCCTGTCTTTGAAGTTTTCTCCTAATGTCTGGGGCTGACTGGGTAACAAAGGCAATATTTATTGCCTGCTGGTTTTCTGGGGTTCCTGGGTCCACAGGAGTGTAGGTCCTGTAAGCCTCCATAAAGCATTCCAGGAAAGCGGCAGGGGTTTCATTTGGTCCCTGAATAGTTTCACTTACTTTTGATAGGTTAGTGGGCTTCTGGGCTGCTATGCGGAGTCCCCTAAAGAGAGTCTGGTGATACAGGTTGAGAACCTCCTTACCTTGGTCCGTGTTTGGGTCCCACCCATGTCTGTTAGAGGAGAACATGCATTCGAGGTGAACAGGGTCATCAGAGGGTCAGCCATTGTGACTGGTAACAGTTTTCAGGGCCTTCCTCTGGATCCACTTGCATTCTTCTGATGTGAAGAGAGTCTGCAGGAGCTACTGACAATCTTCCCATGTAGGCTGGTGGTTAAAGAAAACAGTCTCCAGGAGGGAGATGAGGCCCTGAGGTTTTTCTGAGAAAGAAGGATTTTGATTTTTCCAGTTGTAGTTCTAGGAGGCAAGGGAGCCTGTTGGAGTGAGAGGGGGTTTTGGAGGAATGGCAGGGAGAGGCAGTACCACTCCGGGTATGGGAAACAAGCAAAGAAGGTCCAGAAATACACCCATAGTTCTGGTCAATTGGCTTATAACAAAGTTGCCAGAGTAATTCTTTAGGATTTATATCTATCTAAATGTTGACTCTGAAAACTGTTACACTGTGGAGTTAATAAAGCTGTATATTTTTTGAAGTAATGAACAGAGTATGCTTTCTTAGATGCCTAATTTACATTTTTCTGAGGTGTTTTGTCAGTTAATACTTTCAACCAACTTAAAAGTAATGTTTTCCCCATTTTCTCCATGTGTGGAAAGAATGCAAACAAACCTGTGTTTAACAATAAGGTCAGCATGACATAAAGTAACAAAAGCCAATAAATCAAAAATGAAGTTGATGTTCTGGGACTAATCTAGCAGTCCTGCAAGAGGTTTTCAAATTCTTTTCTTTGGTTACAGTATATTCAGAGATTAAATAATTGCTGTTATGAACTACTGCTGTTTAACTTATCATCAACTTCCCCCAAATTTTTAAATCTTCTCCAGTGAAGGAAAAAAAATTATTAAAGAAAATACTCTTAGCTTATTTTTAATTTTTAAAGCCACCTTGGGTCTTCAGAGGCATCAGAGAGTACAAGAGGCACTGTGGGGGAGGTGCTCTTCTTTGGAGAAGCTGAAAGAGAAGGCTTAGTTAAAAGCACAGATGGTGTTCTATTTCCATTCACCTTGGGACATTTTTTATGGCACCTTTTTAGTCATGATGGCTTGTCAAAGATTATATCAATCCAAACCTGTATGTAAGGGGGTTGCCCCATAGACCTGTTTGGAGAAATTTGTTCCATTTGTTATATAAGACCACAGTTAATGACATCCAAAACACTCAACTGGAAACATACAAAAGACAAAGTGGCACGTCCAAAATTTCTCTAAGGTATCCACAGACACAACAATCACAGTGACAAAGATGAACAAGAACAAGAAACACAGAAACACAATTCCTATTGACTTGCATGTCCCAAATACACAATTTCTATTGATCTGCAAGTCCCAAATACACAATTTCTATTGACTTTCAAGTCCCAAATCCAAATCCTAATTACCACTGGGCTCAGTGATGTCTCAGCAGCCCAAGGACTAGGGGAGCTAATGCTGCATCCAGCCTCCCACTAAGTCCAACCATTGCTTCATCGTCCCTTACTGAGATCTCACCTACCTGAAGAGAGAGTAAAGTGCCCCATCTGCCTCCAGGGAAAAGAAGAAGAGCAGCTTCTCTATCTTTTCCTAGGAGAAAAGTGCAGGGAGTGATATATGAATGAGGAAACAATCTTACTGGGGCCTCCAAAATGTTGTGAGGCACCCTCTCACAAGAAATGCACTCACACACCACTCATGCAGAAAAGGGCAGTTTATTAACTCCAGCTGGCCAGCGTCCATCTCCCAAGGAGCAACCAAGGAAGAGTGGCATTGGGCCTTGGTCTTGCAGGATTTTCAAAGGCAAAAACTCCATCCCATTGGCACACGGGTTTGTCCAGGTACACAAAGCCAGCTAGGGAGCTAGGTCACAAAAGCCAAGAGCAAGCCGTTCAAGCAATGAAGCATACAAGTTTTCATCATGTATGGTTCCTGTTTCCAAGTAATAATTCACTGTGTATGGCTCCTGTTTCTGTGCAATTGTTTTTTGTTTCTATGAGAAGGTCAGTGGTTTCTCATGCAGAAGGGTGAATAGTCTGCAGGTCAGACATGGGGGGAAATGGAGTTACTTAGGTTAAGCAAGCAATTCTACAGAAGCAGATAGCATACATTATGAGGGTGTAGGGAGCTCTATCTCACTAATATATAAACTTTAGGAATACAATTCAATCAATCCATAGCATTCCACATCTGGCCCCCAAAGTTCATGACCTTCTCGTGTGTAGATACATTCATTCCATTCCCAAAGTCTTAACTTATTTCAACTCGAAAGATAAAAAATCCTGTCTGTGAAATCAAAACAATTTACATACTTCCAAGATACAATGGTGGGACAAGCATAGGGTACATATTCCCATTCAAAAAGAGGGAAATTGGCCAAAAGAAGAACTAACAGGTCCAAAATCCAACAGGACAGATATTAAATCTTAAAGCTGACAAATCATGAACCTTGACTCCATGTTCGATGTCCTCTACACTTTGGTGTGGGGGCTGGGTGCCCAAATTCTCAGGCAGCTCCACTTCAATGGCTTTCCTTATCTTTGGCCATGATTCAGCTCTCACAGGCTTGTGTTGAATTCTGGTAGCTCCACAATTCTGTAGTCTCCATGGCAGTTCCACTCTCATGGCTCCCTTAGGCATGGTACTGATGGGGTTTCTCTGCTTCAACTCTGACCTCATGTTTCTGCTTGGCATTGCTCTGGCAAAGGTTCTATGTTGTGACTCCACCTCTGTGACAGATATGGGGATGGAGGCTCCCAAGCCTTCAGAGTTCTGGCATTTTGTGAGCCTGCAGACCTAACACCACATGGACATCACCAAGCCTTCTGGTTTATATTTTCCAAAGCTGCAGTTCTAGCCACACCTGGAGCTAATTTAGCCATGTCTGGAGTAGCCAATGCAGCTGTGGTTCTGGTGCTGGAAGCAGCTTCCCAAGGGGCCCTGGGCAGTGAGCCTGTGGAGGACACCTCAGGCCTGTTCCACAAAACCATTCTGTCTCCCTAGGTCTTTGGGCCTATAATGGAAGGGTTGTCACCAGATACGTCTGCAATGCCACCAGATACTTTGGGGCCTTTTCCCCTTGTCTTGATAATCCCTTTCTTTTGTACTAATTTTTTTAGTACTATTGATTTTATTCCTGAAAAGGCTCTCTGCTTCTCTACCACATGGCTAGTGTGCAAATTTTCCAAATCTTTATGCCCTGATTCCCTTTTAAATTCTGGCTTTATGTCATGACTTTGCTGCCATAAGTCAGCATAGGCTCTTATAAGTAGTCATGCAGCTTCCTTAATGCTTTCCTGCTTAGAAATTTCTTCCACCAAATACTCTGGTTCACAACTCTTAAATTCCTACTTCCATGAAGTTTTAGGATATTGACACAGTATCGTCAAGATCTTTGCCAGTTCATAGCAAAGGTGATCTTTGCCCCAGTTTCCATAAAGCTACCTCTCATTTATATCTGAGATATTCTCAGAATGGCCTTTACTATCCATATTTCTATCAACATTCTGCTCACCACCATTTAACCAGTCTCTAAAAAGTTCCAAACTTTTCTGGCTTTCTTGTCTTCTAAACTTTCACCAGCATCTAGGCTATTTCTAGCCTATTCCTTAAAATTCTTCCAGCCTCTCCTCAGCATCTAGTTCCAAAGCCACTTCCCACATTTTCAAGTATTTGTTATAATCAACATTCCACTTCTCTGATACCAGTTTTCTATATCAGTCCATTTCTGTTGCTTATTTACGAAATACCTGGAACTGATATTATGTGAGAAAATGAAATTTATTGCTGACAGTGGTAACAGTGATCCAGGGGTCTCACGTGGCAGGCAATAGAATAGAAAGTGAGACTAACGTCTCATGTGCTCTTCTTTTAAATCCTCGGAAACATGCCCTGACCACAGTTATTAATCCATTCACTATGGCATGGTCCTACAATCTGATCACTTCTTCAAGACTCCGTCTTTCAATTACCATAATAGGATTTCCCACCCTCAGCAGTTGCAATGGGAATTAAGCTTCTAATATATGGACCTTGGGGTACAAAATTCAATCAAGCCACAGCAACACTAAAGTGTGCTCTTCTGGCATATTTCTGGATGGCTATTCAGACGGGCTATAGACACAGGAATAGTTTCAAGAGCTATCCTTTTGATTTGTATCTGGAGAGAAAAATCTATATTGCTGAGTAAATAGCAGTTTTGAACAGGCTGTGATATTACATTTATATATTGATTTTCATCCACAGTTCCTAGCTGACCTATTCTGACCTTCTCCTGCCCTCCTTTCACCAGCTCCTTTTTCTCCCCAAGGAAGGAAATTGTCTGACCTACCTTAGCTTATTGTAGACCATAAGACCCCCATTTCAGGAGGATTCCTGTCTCATGCCTGGGAGGAAGGAAGGTTGCACAGAGAGGCCAAGAAGAACCTGGATAAACATGCCTTGCTGGGACAGTCTGACATGCTCACCCCATCCATTAGTGTTAGATCACACCCTTCTTTTCCAATCACATACCCATATGGTTGTCTATGTTTCAGTCATGCTTACATAATGAAGCTTCCATGAAAACCCAAGAGCACAAGGTTTGGGGAGCTTCCATATAGCTAAACATGTGGGAATTTCTGGAGAGTGGTGTGCCAGAGAGAGTAGGGAATCTCCACACCCCTTCTCCCATATCTCACATTATTCATCTCCTCATCTGTATCTTTTGTAACATCCTTTATAATAAACTAGTAAAAAAGTAAGTGTTTCCCTGAGTTCTTTGAGCTGCTCAGCAAATCAATGGGGGAGGGAGTGGGGGATGGGAACCCCAACTTATAGTCATTTGGTGAGAAGCACAAGTAAAACAAACTATAACTTGAAATTGGCATCAGAATTTGGAGGGGGGAGCAGTACTGGGGATTCAGCCCTCAGCTGGTGGGATGTGATGCTATCCCCATGTAGATAGCATAGGAATTGAATTGTAGGCCACCCAGCCGGTGTCCACTGAAGAATTGCTGGCTTGCTTGGTAGTGGGGAGAAATCCCCACACATTTGGTCACAGAAGTCAGTCTTCTGTGAGGATTGTCTTATGAGAGTATAGAAAAAAAAAATGGGTGTTTTCTGTACCTCCATACACAGGTTTTTTCTGAGGCTCCCTTCTGTGCTTATCTAGATCTAGGAAAAATCATATCAATACCCCAGCCCAGAGATATCCACAGGACATTACATATTATTCAGAGGGCTATTACTTGACAGACCATACCTGTTTAATAAGATAATAACCTTTGTTTGCAGTGCACTTTCTCCATTTATCTTCCTGTAGCTGTTGCCACCTGACTCTAAGAATACCAAATCCCTACCCCTTTCGATCCAGTATTAAGACTTCAACCATTTGGCTCTTTTTTGAGTCTCATATTGTGTATGGCTATCACGACTTGCATATTAATAATTTATGTGACTTTCTCTTGCTAATCTGTCTAATGTCATTTTGTTTTGTAGACTCAAATTATCAAACCTTCAGAGGTAGGGAGAAAAGAAAACTTCCTTTACCCCCACAAAAGCAAAGTGGATCTCAAGGGAACTACCCCCAATACAAGCTACAAAGGATACCCACACTTAAAGCCTTTTCTAATACAAGACCACACTGCAAAATTAGAGAACATAGGGATAAACAATTTATAAGTAAGGAAAGTTGACAGATAAAATAGTTTAGTTCCCTTAAGAAATCCCATGTACAGGAAATTATATTGTAGAAGCTTGAAGATATATATATATATATATATATATATATATATATATATAAATTCTAAATAATAAGGATACATTATCAAAAAAAAAAAATGCCAGGCATCTTTTTAAAGCAAATTAAACCTCCAGAAATAAAAAAAAACACAAAAGACTCTAATCACTATAATTTAAAACTCAGTGGGTGGATAAAACAACAAATAGAGATATTAATTTAAAAATATTTCTAAATTGGGAGATCTGAACAATTTTTTTTAATGCAATACAGAGATAAAGAGGTGATGAACATGAAAAAAAGAATATAAGGAAATAAAAGTTAGCATAAAATCTGACATAAATCCAATAGGAATTTCATAAGGAGACAGAACACACAGTGGGGAAAGAAAATATTCAATAAAAGTATATCTGAGAATATTCTGCAATTAATGAAATATATGAATCTTTAGTTTCAGTAAAGATAAAGCTCCAAAACAGAATCAATGTTTTGAAAAATAATCATTTTTCATAGTGAAGAAAAAAATGCAAAGATATAGGTAACTCAGAATATAAGACAATGTAAAGCAAAGTTTATTTTTCTTATATTTTAGTTATTGCTTAAATAAACAATCTACTAAATACTAAGGACTGCACTAAACATTAAGATTACGAAGAGTAGAAAGATAAAATCTCAAACTCTAGAAATAGAAACAGGTAATAGAAACCAACCATAAACGTAGTGTGATAATTCCCTCATGAGAGAAAGAATAGGAAGATTAGTGACCCTCACTAAATCTGTTTCATCTATATTTGAACTGTTTACATGGCCTTGTTCATTAGAATTTTGACCACAATAATCAGGTAGTACCTACATAGTAATAATATTTGTTTTTCCATGAAAATATCTCAAGTGATTTTTAATTCAGAAATGTGTGAAGATATTGAAAAGGACTGAAACAGAACCTACGTAATGAGCACTATATATGACACCTTGTGAGTTCAGGAATTTACTTCTAACTCCTCAGTAAGAAGCTAATGGGAATTCTTGGGCTGTCAGACAACATTTACTTAGCTACGCTTTACAGTTCTCACCAGTTCTAGCAAATCACTAAAGTATAATAATTAACACTCTTTGTAGATGTCTATTTGTGTGTCAATTGCATTTCATATTGCTTTTTTAAATCTTGCTTTTTTATCAGTTTTTATTATCACATAGAAAGTAGGAGAAGATCCTCTTAAAGTTCTCCTTAAGAGCATCCTCTACAAATATTATACTAAAAAGAATTTGATTTTTCCAATATTTTCTAAAAATGCTGCCTAAAATTGTAATTCTTAACCTGTAATCCTTGTTATATGCTTGTTTAATTTACTTCCTTGCTTCAGGACTAATTATTTCCTAGAATAAAAATTTGACAGCACTGAGTTTGTTCCTAGGGTCATCACAATAAAATATCACAGACTGGGTTGTAAAAAAACAGAAACGTATTTCTCAAAGTTCTGGAGGTTCGAAATCCAAGGGCAAGGTTTCAGCATTTTGGCAGGTTTGGTTTCTTCTGAGGCCTTTCTCTTTTGCTTGCAAATGGCCACCTGCTTGCCTGTCCTCACATATATTTCCTATGCGTGCACACACCCATGCTGTCTCTATGTGTCCAAAATGCTTCTTCACATAAGGACACTGGTTAGAAAGATTTAGGGGTCATTCTAACAGTCTTGATTTAAGTAAATTATATGTTTAAAGTTCCTATATCTAAATACAGTCACATTCTGAGGTACTGGGGGCTAGGGCTTCAACACATTAATTTTGAGGAGACAAATTTACTGCATATGGTTGGGTATTCTCACTTTTCAAAATCTTTTTTTTTAGGCTATACTTGAAAATGTGTTTTTATTAACAAAGGTATCTTATAAACATCTACACTTCAAAGACTGTTGCCACAGCTTATGAAAGTAACATTTAACTTCCAAACAGTCTGTAACTCTGTATTGTTTCCTTATTAATAATGGCTGTCTGGGGTTGGTTTGTGAGTGGTGCGTCTTCAGTGAAGGATATTCATCGACATCAGTGAAGAAGATCGAGCTGCTGAGCTTCATGCGTATCTAAAATATAAAGGAGCTGGGATCTCAGAAGAGAACTCAGAAGTGGACTTAATGTAGACTTAGCTCAAATTACTGAAGCCTGTGATGTGTCTGAAAGAAGATGATAAAGATGTTGAAAGTGTGATGAACAGTGTGGTTTCCTTCCTCTTGGTCTTGGAACCAGACAAGCAACAAGACTTTGATTGAATTCTATGTGAAAAGCTGATCAAATTTCAGGAAGGTGAATGACCATCTCTGTGCCTGAAATTGCTAAGAAACCCGTTAAAATGTACCCCAATAGACAGGGGAAAAAATGGCTCCCCTGTAGCCAAAAAGAGACAACCTGAAACTATCAAACAGAACTAAATGACCATAATAGAATGAGGGGTTAGATACACATTCCCACACTTAAACCATATATGTATGTTACTGACTGTCATGAGGCTTTTCTTTCCTGTAACTAAGCAGAAACTAATTCCTAGAAGATAATGTCAAAGCTGCCACAGCTGGAAAATTTCCCATCTGACTTCCAGTAAACCACCTGGCTGCCAGCCACCAAACCCCCTCCACCCCCACCCCACCCCCAGTCTTGTAAGCAGTACTACAGTTCCAACTGAACAGAGAAATAGCTTTGCAAACATTCTTTCTCTGACAAGGGGTGCAATGTCCAAACCAGCTTTGGCCAGTTCACAGAGACTGCACATTAACTGTCTTTTGTGCCCTGTAGTTACCTATTGACATCAGGAGCCACATTTCATACTAATATTCAGTCTCCATCTCAAAGTGAATATAGGTGGTATGTTAAGTGTACATTTACCCATTGCACAGGTGCATGACTTCCCTCATAAGTGTTCATATAACTCTCCTGAAACTGGTAAATATTTATGTAAGACTGGCAATGCAACACCTAAATACCATCCCCTACCTACCTCCTGTGGAGCATGCATTTTTGATTTTCCCTGGAGGTCCCATTTCCCCAATCTGCAAATTGTCTTTTTTTAAAAAAATAAAGTTTCTCTTTTCTTCCTCTGCAGATCTCATGGTCTTTTACGAGAAAAACTTGCCATTGTATGGACAAAAAATACTCCAGTGTTACATATGGCATATTTGCAGCCTCATTAAATGGTAGTATATTGTGGAGCCATCCAGTGCATTTCCACTGTATGAGATAAAGAAAGTGAATTTCTGACTAGAATCTCTCCACTGAAAAAAAAACCACATCCTTTTGAAACTAGTTATGAACTTGTGGATTGTAAGAAAAGTGATGTCACTCTAAATGTCATGGTGGAATTACTTAAAAGCTATGCAAAGGACAGTGCGTTCCTGGCTCAAGTTCATGTCCAGAGGTGTATAGTATTTGAATAAATGTATCTGTTTTCTAAACTGCATAAACAATTTTAATTTTTCCTTGTTCAGCCCATAGAAAACATTATATTTTTCTTCTTCTTTCACATGATTGCAGAAACAATAACCAAAACCTATTATTATTATACCACTAGAATCCCCACTTAAATAAAGTATTTCAAGGTCTATCACTAAAATACTACTGCCCTATTATCAAAATTATGCAATTTTTAAGGTACACTCTAGGTATGCTTCTTTCACTTTAAAATATACATAGTTGATATGTAGTTGACGACAATATGAGTGGAAGACTTAAATATCTGTCTTTATATATGTAATTTTTTATAACTGAAATTCATGAGTGTACTACTCCCTTATGTAGTCACATTTAATGTGACTATCTTTCACATATTATGAAATGTACATGGTTCTTGCGTAGCTAATTTCAATTGTTTATAATAATAATTTCCACTTATTTATGCATTTTAATATCCTTTGTGTTCATTTAGATGGTGGGAAAATCTTTAAATAGGCTTTTTTTTTTCTAACCATAACCAGAAAAATCCTAAAAGCATTTTCACTTTCTATCCACAAAGAAATTTAATGGCACATCTTACTTTGTTTCATGCACCAGGATCAGATGTCAGCTACTTTAAAGGAACTCAAGAGGTAGTTATTATACCAGACATGATTATGGTTATGTGCTGAATGACAGGAAGAAAATGTTAATCTGTATTAGCCACAGAAGAAAAACAGGAATCTATTAAATTTCTAAATTTAGTTAATAGTTCTAGTTTAAAAACATTAAGCTACCACTCCTTAAAATCCTTTAAATACCTGTATGAGATTTTTAATGCCTTTCAACACACACAAATGAGGGTACTTCAAAGTTTCAGAAAAATATAATTAAAGATAATATGAATCTTTCAATGATCTTTTAGAAGTGCCCTTGAATATACACACACATATATACACACCCACATATATTTATGTTTATATATACTTATAAGTATGTTTAGCTCTATCACTTATCTATATATTTACTGTCACATCAGAGAGTTCACTTATTTTCCAATGTTGTCTGGAACTTCTCACACATACCCATGTAGACTTTCTGAGGACTAACATGGTTTACAAACAGACATTAACGGAATGTTAATAAGATCTGAAAGGTGACCACAAATATATATTTTGTTATTTCTCATGTCTTCCATTTCTTGTGATGCAAATGCCTGGCATCCTTGATTAACTCCAAACTGTGCAGGTACTACTGAATTTGCCAGTAAGTATTGTTAAGAAAAAATATCTGGAAAAAAAAAATTAAGAAGAGGAATTCCTAACAATCAAAAAAAATCAGACAATTCTGCCCAAGCAGGAGCCAAGGTGAGCATCCCACACACCATTAGGGGTCCATACTAAAGCCCCAGAGATCCCCTCCAACCACTTGAGCAGGAAACAAATTGGTCCACCACAGCCAGCACCACACCCACTGCCACCACAAGGATGGCCCTCCACCCTACTAGTAGCATGCAAATAGATGAGGAAGACTTCCTCCTCATATCCTACTCCAGAGTAATAGAAGAGAAAAGCACTCTACCAGATGATGAGACATCAGTGTAAAGATACTAGGACTACAAATAAACAAGGAGATATGACACCATCAAAGGAAGACAGTAATTCTCAAGAACCATACCCCATGGAGCAGGAAACCCTTGAAATGTCTGAAAGGGAATTTGAGCAATGATGTTAAAAAAAAAAAAAAAAAAAAAACAACCTCAAAGAGATAAGAGAAGACTGAATTAGAGAACATAATAAAACAGGAAAAATAAATAATCCAGGATATGCAGAAGGAAACTTATGAAAAGATTAATACCTTAAAAAAGAAATGTGGTAGAACTCCTCAAAATGAAAGATTTACTCAATAAAATAAAAAACAAAACAGAGACGTTAAGCAGCAGGATAGAGTAAGCAGAAGAAAAACTTTCAGATTTCAAATTCAAATATGAGATCTTTTGAAATAGCCCATGGGGACAAAAAAAAAGAAAAGAAAAGAAAGAAAAAGAAAAAAAAGGAATATTAAAAAATGAAGAAAATCTAAGAGACCTAGAAGATAACTTCAAGTGAACAAACATTCAAATTATGGTATTCCAGAACGGGAGGAGAAAGGCATTAAAAGCCTATTCAAGTAAATAATAACAGAAAATTTCCCAGGTATAGGGAGAGACACAGAACTTCATATCCAGGAAGCCTACAGATCCCCAAACAGATTAAATCCAAAAAGATCCTCTCCAAGACACATTATAGTCAAATTCACAAAGCTCAAAAACAAAGAGATAATTCTAAAAGCATCAGGAGAAACACATCAAGTCACCTATAAAGGAATCCCATCAGACTAACAGCAGACTTCTCATCTGAAACCCTATGAACCAAAAGAAAATGGGATGATATATTCAAAATGCTAAAAGAAAAAAAATTGCCAGCTAAGAATTCTATAACCAGCAAGTCTGTCATTCAGAAAAGATGGAGTAATAGTGTATTTCCAAGACAAACACAAATTGTGGGAGTTCAGCACCACACAACCAGCCCTGCAAGAAATTCTCAAAGGAGTCCTGCATCTGGAATCTGAAAAACAATAATCACAAAAGAAAGAGCAAAATCCACCATTAAAACAAAAATGCAATGAGAAAGAGAGAGAAGATGAATCAAGCTGCCTCAAAAATCCAACTAACATTAAGTTTAAAAATAAAAGGGGAAGGAAGGAATAAAAAATATTTAAAACATCTAAACTAAAAGCAATAAAATGGTGGGAGTAAAACAAAACTTGTCAGCAAAAACGGTTAGTGTAAATGGATTAATCTCCCCATTCAAAAGATGTACATTGACTAATTGGATTAAAAAGATATTCCCAACAATATTCTGTCCTCAAGAGACTCACTTCACTTAGGAAGACATACATAAACTAAAAGTGAAGAAATGGAAAGAGATATACTACACAAACAAAAACCAAAAGTGAGCAGGAGTAGCAATTGTTATATTGGATAAAATACACTTCAAACTAAAAAATATAGAAAGAGACAAAGAAGACCACAATATAATTATAAAGGGATCTATCCAGCAAGAAGACATAACAATCATAAATATGTATGCACCTCACACTGGAGTACCCAGATGTATAAAGCAAACATTCTTAGACCTAAAAAAAGAGGTAGACCCTAATTCAATAGTAGTGGGTGACCAGAACACCCCTCTCTCAACATTGGACAGATCTTCCAGGCAACAAATAAACAAAGAAACATGGGATTTAAAATACACCTTAGACCAGCTGGACCCAGCACATATCTACAGAACATTTTATCCATCAAATATAGAATATGCATTCTTCTCATCAGGATATGGAACATCCTCCAGGATATACCATATGTTAGGTCACAAATCAAGTCTCAGCAAATTTGAAAAAATTAAAAATCATTCCAAGAATCTTTTCAGACCACAATGGATTAAAACTGGAAATCAACCACAAGCAAAACTCTGGAAACTATGCAAATACATGGAAACGAAACAGCAGGCTCCTGAATGACCTATGGGTCCAAGAAGAAATTAAACAGGAAATCAAAAAAATTCTTGAAATTAACAAAAATAAAGATACATCATACCAAAACTTGTGGGACACTGCAAAAACAACACTAAGAGGGATGTTTATTTAATACCACATCAAAAGAATAGAAAGACTTCAAATAAATAACCTAATGCTACACCTTAAAGATATAGAAAAACAGAACAATCCAATCCTAAAAGTAGTAGATGGAAAGAAATAAATAAGATCAGAGCAGAACTAAATGAAATAGAGACCCAAAAATGATTTATAAATAATCAATGAAATAAAGAGTTGTTTTTTTGAGAAGAAAAGTAAGATAGAAAACCCATTAGCTTGGTTAACAAAAGGATAAGAAAAGAAGAGAGAAGACCCAAATAACAAAACTCAGAATGGAAAAGAAAGACATTATAACCAATGCCCTAGAAAAACAAAGAATAATTAGATACTATTATAAACAACTGTACATAAACAAATATGAAAACCTGGAGGAAGTGGATAAATTTCTGGACACATACAAACTAAGTCTGAAGCAATCAGACGTTGAAAACATGAACCGACCAATAATAACAAGCAATGAGATTGTTGTACTAATCACCAATCTTCCAACAAAGAAAAGTCCAGGACCAGATGGCTTTATCGCTGAATTCTATCAATCCTTTAAAAGGAACTAATACCAATTCTCTTCAAACTATTCCAAAACATTGAGACATAGGTCATTTTCCCAAACACATTCTATGAGGCCAGCATCACCTTGATACTAAAAGCAGTCAAACATACAACAACAACAAAAAATAAAATTACAAGCCAATATCCTTGGTGAACATAAATGCAAAATTCCTCAATAAAGTATTAGCAATCAGAATACAACAACACATCAAAAAAATTATACACCATGATCAAGTGGGATTCATCCCAGTGATGCAAGGATGGTTCAACATACTAAGTCAATAAGTGCGATACACCTCATCACCAAAACTAAGGACAAAAACCAAATAATTATTCCAATAGATGCAGAAAATATATTTGACAAAATTCAACATCATTTTATGATAAAGACTGTCAGCAAATTAGGTATAGAAGGAAATTATCTCAACACAATAAATCCATATGTGATAAACCAATAGCCAATATCATCTTGAATGGGGAAAAGTTGAAAGATTTTCCTTTAAGAACAAGAACAAGACAAGGATGCCCGGTATCACCACTCCTATTTAACATAGTATTGGAAGTACTAGCCAGAGCAATTAGGGAAGACAAAGAAATAAAGGGCATCCAGATTTGGAAGGATGCAGTCAGACCATAACTGCTCACAGATGAAATGATCCTATCTATAGAAAAACCTAAAGACTCTATCAAAAAACTTTTACAGCTGATTAACAATTTCAGTAATGTTGCAGGATACAAAATCAACACCCAAAAATCACTAGAGTTTTTATACTCCAACAACAAACTAGCAGAAAAAGAAATCAAGAAAGCAAGCCCACCTATAATAGTTACCAAGAAAAAATAAAATACCTAGGAATCAATTTAAGCAAGGTGGTGAAAGATCTCTACAATGAGAACTACAAAACACTAGTGAAAGAAATTAAAGAGAACACAAAGGTGGAAAGACATATCATGCTCTTGGACTGGAAGAATTAACATTGTGGTAATGCTCTTACTACTCAAAGCAATCTATAGATTCAACGCAATTCCCACCAAAATACCAATGACATTCTTTACAGAAATAGAAAAAACAATCCTAACACTCATATGGAACAACAAAAGATGACAAAGCAATCCCTAGCAAAAACAAGATAATATAAAATAAATCCAGAGTCATAACACTACCCAACTTCAATTATATTACAAAGCTATTGTAACCAAAACAGCATGGTACTAGCACAAAAATAGACCCTCAGATCAATGGATCAGAATAGAGAACCCAGGAGCCAACCCAAATACTAACATTCAACTGATCTTTGAGGAAGACACCAAGAACATACACTGCAGAAAACACAGCCTCTTCAATAAATGGTGCAGGGAAAACTAGATATCCATGTGTAGAAGAAGGAAACTAGACCCACACTTCTTTCCATATACCAAAATCAATTCAAAGTGGGTTTAGAACATAAGTATAAGTCCTGAAACTATAAAACTCCGAGAAAAAAAACATAGTGGAAATTCTCAAGAATGTAGGACTGAGCAAAGACTTTATGAATAAGATCCAAAAGCACAAGCAAGAAGGAAATAAATAAACAAATGGCTTTATATTGATCTATAATTATTCTGCAAAGTGAAGGAAACAATCAACAAAGTGAAAAGACAATCTACAGAATAGAAGTAAATACTTGCAAACTATACATCCAACAAGGGATAAATATTCAGAATATATGGGGAATTCAAACAACACCAAAGAATAATAATAATAAAATAAATAAATAAATAATAATAATAATAATAATGATTCAAAAATGGGCTAAGGAGCTGAATAGACATTTCTCAAAGGAAGATATTCAAATGGCCAACAGACACATGAAAAATGCTGCTTAACATCACTAAGCATCAGGAAAATGGAAATCAAATCCACATTGAGATATCATCCCACCCCATGAGACTGTCTGTTTTCGAAAAGGCAGAGAATATAACAAATGCTGTGAGGGTTTAGAAAAAGGGGAACCCTCCTACACTGTTAGTGGGAATGTAAATTACTGCAGCCTTTACAGAAAACAGTATGGAAGTTCCTCAAACAACTACAGCTAGAACTGCCATATGATCCAGCAATCCCACTTCTGGGTATATATGTAAAGGAATGGAAATCATCGTGTTGAAGGGATACCTGCACTCCCATGTTCATCACAGCTTGATTTACAATAGTCAAAAGTTGGAATCAACCTAAATGTTAATCAGCAGATGACTAGATAAGGAAAATGAGGTATATATACACAGTGGAATACCACTCTGCCATAAAAAAGAATGAAATTCTCCCATTCTCAGTAACATGGGTGAACTTAGAGAAAATTATATAAAATGAAATAAGCCAGGCACAGCAAGAGAAATACCACATGTCCTCACTCAAAAGTGGAAGCTAAAATTAATTAATTAATTAATTAATTAAAAAGGAAAACAAAAAGAGAGAAAAGTACAACAATCACAATAATCTGTTGATCTTTCAAAACGAAATAACATAACTGAAGCCACCAGAAGTGGTAATGGGGGCGGGAGGAAGAGGATTAATGAGAAATTGGTAAAGGGCGAGTAAAAAATGATTACTTTGCGTAATGTTGAATATACTAATTTTCCTGATATGAGCATCGCACATAGCACAAAGGTATTGACATTCAACATTGTACCCCACAATCAATATGTACAATCAATTATGTTTCAATACATTTTAAAAAAAGAAAATGCAGTATATATACATAACAGAATACTACTCAGCCTCAGCCATAAAGAAAGAATGAAAAATTCTATGATTTAAGGCAACATGGATGAGCATGGAGAAAATTATGAAAATTATGTTAAGTGAAATAAGCCAGGCACAGAGAGAGAAATACCACATATTCTCTTTCATATGTGGAATCTAAAAAAGATGATCCCATAGGAGAGTGGAATAGTGGTTACTACAGACTGGTTGGGGGAAGGCGTAGGACAGGATAGGTAGAAAGTGATCAGTGAATGCAAAATTGTAGCAAGAAAGGAAAAATGGGATCTAGTGTTCTATAGCAATATATGGAGACTATAGCCAACAACAAAGAACTTTATATCTTAGATTAGCTAGTTGAGATGATATTGAATGTTATCAGAGGTGACAATGGGTATGCTAGGCTCCCTGAAATGATCATTGCACAAAGTGCAATTGTGCCTAATATTATATTGCACTCCATAAATATATAGAATTATTATGGGTCAGTTCGGAAAAATAAATTTCAAAAAAAGAATAAAAAAGAAAGGAACAGAGTAGAATAGTGATTACCAGAGGAAGGGACAGGGAGATGGGAGAGGGCCAGGGAAATGTCAGACTGGTACAAAGTTACAAAGTTACAGTTAGATAGGAAGAATAAGTTCTGGTGCTCCAGGGTGACAAGATATTTATTGCATATTTCAAAATGGTCAGAAAAGAAGGTCTTGAATGTTATAACCACAAAGAAATGATAAGTAGGTGATAGATATGTTAACTATACTGAGTGGATCATACAATATACAATACACATACACATATAATATATATGTGTGTATTGAAATAAAAAACAATACCCCATAAACATGTACAATGAAAAAAATATAATATAATAAATGCTGGTGCTAGATTGCCTTTTCATTTCTATCAAAACACTGAGAATATATGTTTTTGCCTCCATGTGACTGAAGAAAAGAATGAAAATCAGGAACTTTTCCAAAATCACTCACACACCAAGCAGCAGAACCATCCTTTTGATTGCTGGTGAGTTCCTGATTTGTCAGAAATTTATGAAAAGTCCCATAGAGGAATTGATCCAGATGTCATAGATAAAAGCAAGACAATATAAGTGTTTAACAAGATAAGGACACATATAAGAAAAAAGTGAAGGAAAGAAGTCATTTTTAAGAAATAGCTAATCTTAGGACTAGAGGAGGAGGAAGAGAGAACTAAAAAGGAACTTTGCAACCAAGAGCAAAAATCAGCAAAAAGTCCCCTGTGGTCCATGTGCAACAGATAGGATGTTTCCAGCAAAAACAATAGAAAACCCATGTCAATGGGGAGAAACAAAAAAGGGAATTACTTCGCTGATATAACTGGGATATAAGTGGCCCAGGGCTCACTCAGGCTTTGGGTAGAGTTTAATCTAGACTCTTCTGTGGATCTGTTTTCTCCATCTTCTTACCTACATAATTTTATCCACAGGCTTGCTTCTCTGATGCTGAAAAAATGACTTGAGTTTTTTCATGCTTTATACCCCATGACACAACATCCAGGACAAGAGAGAGCATCTCTTTCCCCTAACATCAAATACAAGAACCAGGCTTCACATAAACTGATCCACTTTAGGACATGTGTACACCATTACCTATCATTCCGAGCAAAGGTAAATGGGATCCATATGATGACTGGTTTAAATTATGGTACCTGTTTATCCTTTAGCCTATTGCATTGGCAAGATGGATTGCCATGATTAACTTAAGCTGATTACTACAGCTGTGGGTGTATGTAATTCCAAGATACGATGGTGGAATAGACATTAGGTACACCTTCCCATTCCAAAAGGGAGGTCCAGGCCACAAGAAAGGAGAAACAAGACCCAAAAAAGTCTGAAATCCAGCAGGCCTTCAGGCCTGTGATGGGAGGGGCGCCCTTCCAGACTTCTCCAAGCTCATCTATGTTGCTTCAAATGGTATAATTCCATTCTTTTTACGGCTGAGTAGTATTCTGTTGTGTATATAAACCACATTTTCTTTATCCAATCAGCTACTGAAAGAAATTTAGGTTGGTTACAGCTCTTGCCTCTTGTGAATAGAGCTACAATGAACATGGAAGTTCATGGATTCTTTATACTTGCTAATTTCCATTCCTTTGGATATATACCTGGTAGGGGAATTGCTGTATGTTGTTTTGTATTGCTTCACCCCCCACAGATTTGTCACCCCACTTCCCTTGGGTGACAGAGATGCAAAGGATTACTCAAAGCCCATCTCTACTAAGCAGTGAAAAGCCCCAAAGTCATTAACCTTCCTGGGACCCTCCAGCAAGAGGGATCCCTTCCTTGGGAAAATTAATGCCAAATTGGGGTTCTCTGTCTGCATTTATTTTCCAGATCAGGAAGTTACAGAAAGAGAACAAAGATGGGGTTACAGTTTCACAATATATGCTGGTAACTTTCAGGGAAGCAAGCCAGATGACATTCCAGTAAGGAAATTAAGTGGTCTTATCAACATAAGCTTGATCTTAGCAAACATTCTTTCTCCCTCTAGCCATTTCTCAGTATCTTTACATAACAATCAGTAACTAGTCTGTCTTTGAGCCAGCAACCTGCTTTGCCACAAATCTTTATCTTACACCAGAGACTTATAGCCTGAGGAAAATTTTCTGTCCTTGCAAGGTCAATATTTGAAACTGCAAGGCTTTGGAAAACCAGGCCCTGTGAGGTACATATGCTTTTTAGTAAATTCCACAGCTGTATTGTATTGCAGTTCTATCTATAGTTGTTTTAGAAATCTCCTCACTGTTTTCCATAATGGCTGAAATAATTTACATTCCCACCATCAGTGTTTAAGAGTTCCCCTTTCTCCACATTCTCAAAATCACTTGTATTTTCTCTCTTTCTGATAATAGCCATTTTAATTGAGGTGAGATGATATCTCATTGTGGTTTTGATTTGCTCAGGAAATTTGATTCTTGATAAGATCCCCTCTGGAAGCCTACTGAGATCTCCCTAGGGTGCCACTCACAGCCACCTATAACCAGTACCTCAAAAGGATCTGGAGAAGAAGGGTTATAAATTAGAGCAATGAAGAAGTAAAAAGATTAAATTTGTGGAACCAAAAGAGGATAAAAGCAGAAGTTGGGGGATTTGAAAGAATGGAACAAAATTTAGTTTGACCAGAGTTTCAGAGAAAGGGATATTGGTGGGATTGGAGGTGAAGGAAAAATGAATAACATAAGAAAGGGGGAAATTATTCAAAGAATGTGATGTGTGTGGTGTTGGTAAGGAAGAACTTACTTTGAGAGAACTGGGATAATAACAGCCTAGAGTGAATGGAATGCATGGGTTACAATGAACGTATAGACAGAGCTGGCTGAAGAGATTGAATGTGGGAGAAAATCACACATAAAGAGTCAATCAAAGAGTGAGGATACTAAGGGTATACGGTTGGAGGCCAGGGATAAGTGTGGCCACAGGATTCCTCTAAGAGAGGATAATAAGCCACAACCCAGCAATGAATGAGAAAAGAGTTCATACATGACAGAAAACTAGAAGTGTTTGAAGAATCAGGGTCTGTCTCATAGCCCCTGCCAAAAAGAGTATGATTGCACTTTAATAGTCGGGGGGAATGGAGTAAGATTCAGAAGAGAATGGAAGCTGTTTCCTAGAGAAATAAGAAACTCAGGGAGACACCCCCACATACCCATCTCTACACTCCCCATTGAGGGAACTGAACTCACATTTAATTTGCAACCAATAGGTGTAGACATAAACTGCCTGAAGAAATATAACAAGGTGCATATGGAAACTTTTCCAGTTCCATCAATTCTTTGTTACTGAAGTTCCCCCTGAATCAAGCCTGCAATAAAATGATGGTGTCAGAGCCGTTGTCCGAACTATGAGTCTGCAACTCACCCAGCCATCCTGAGGGAAGATTCTGTGCTCAGGAATGGTGGTAAAAGAATGAAATGTAGATGAAATGACAAGAGATAGGTTCCTCAAACCCTGTGTCAAAAGAACAGATAAGATGAGGAGCACAAAGGCATTGAGAAGGAGAGATAATGCAGAAGTACATGTGCCAGAGTAAGGGAATTCAAAATACAAAGAGAAAGAGAGCCATAGTTATCTCAGCAGACATTTGCTTGCTACAGGGTCCCCAGCTTATCAACAGCCTCAAAAGAGCTCAGGGACATAGAGTCAGGGATTCTCCAAATGCACCCAGCCTGGCACTCTTTCCAAGCTATATGCTTGGAAACGATCCCAGGAAACCTCTCTCTCTCTCTCTTTCTCTCTTTCTCTCTCTCTCTCTCTCTCTCTCTCTCTCTCTCTCTCTCTCTCTCTCTCTCTCTCTCTCTCTCTCTCTCTCACACACACACACACACACACACACACACACACACACACAAAACTGGGCAGTTGTCAGAGTTCTTACCATCCTCACTGTCACCACCTGGGAGAACAGTCAGAAATGGAAGTAACAGAACAGC
This sequence comes from Cynocephalus volans, assembly GCF_027409185.1. NCBI lineage: Eukaryota > Metazoa > Chordata > Mammalia > Dermoptera > Cynocephalidae > Cynocephalus > Cynocephalus volans. Next base: position 115,735,428 of record NC_084467.1, on the reverse strand, counting down.
ATTTTATTTGCAGATGTTATTTCTTTCTCTCAGAAAAGTTGGTCTTTGGTTTCTGTTGTAAACAAACTTATCCTATGCTATCTCTATTCTGACTTCCTTCTTTAACCCACAGACTAATCTCCCATGTCTGCAACAAGAACAAAAAATCTGCTCATCCCCAAACCCTGTGCCTCCTCCTGAGTTTCTCATTTCCTCTCTGGCTTACAGCTTTTCTCCTTTTCACACACTTCCATCTGTTCACCTTCCTCTAATACAACTGCTATGGACCAAGTCTTCTTTGACACTGAAAAATCACTTTACCAGAAGGGATATGACTTTTTCTCATTCATACAATAAAAGTATGAAACTTACTTGTTCCTACTTAATGTTCTCCTGTCTCTGCTCTTTTTAGTCACTCCATCCTTTTCTTGCCCTTTTGGTATTCCTCATTGTAAGGAAAGTAGAAAAAGTTTAGTCAGGCTCACTCTCCTCACATCTGTTACAAATGGGCAAGATTCAGCACATTTACTAGAAACAAGTTATAAAAGTAATGTAACTGCACATGTGTGTCCATTTACTGATTCAGCATGATTGTAGTAATTATGTAATTCTTGGCTCGTGGCCACTATTGTGTACTGACAGTAAAAGGGTAACTGCTCCGAACTGCTGGTTGGCAGAGAATGGAAGGTCAGCAGAGCATGGAGGGTCAGTGGAGTAGAGCCTGAGCTTGTGTGTGAAAATAAAGCATGTCTGTGAAGCTCATATCTGAAGAATAAAGGATGTCTACCTTGCATGAAGCTGCCAGTATCTTCATTCGATTACCTGACTCACAACCTGCACAGAAAGGGGCAGAAGGATCTGAGATTCCTACTCAACACTCATGTAGTCGTCTGTGTCATCCCTACCGCAGCCCACTTGCATCTCTGACTTATCACTGCTTTTTTTTTTTTAATTTGCTTTTTCAGAATCCCCTATGATTGCTTCATGAAACAGTATAAACTATCACCAATACACCATTGCCATTAGAGAAAAGTCAGAAGCCATCACAGAAACCACAGGGACATTGAAAAATATAAAGAAAACTTTCATCTGTTTGACTTTCATGAATATAATTCACTCACCGCACAATCACTTAGCACCTACCTGGAACCAAACATCTTGCTCTGGTTATGAATATACAGTGATTGACAATGAAGTCACTTTATTCAAAAAACTTTTAGTCCACTTAAGGAGAAAAACACACATACCAACAATTATGTAGATGGTTAGAAACCTTGATTCCTATTTGATTATTAAATCGGGTTTTTAGGTAATGCATGTATGGGACAAAAGTCCTCTGATAGGAGGCAAGAGCCTACAGCTGGGGGGGTCAAGAGCCCACTGAATCAATTCTAATCACTGCTTAGGTAAGGGATTATACACACTGATTGTTAGTATAATGGGTTCATTGGAAGATTTTGTGAAAAGGAAACTCACACAGGTTTAAAGCCTTTTATGTGAACAAGAGAATTGAAACAGAACAAGGATTGTTCTGAGGGCAATAACCTTTAATACGTAAAAGCTTAAATGATGGGAAAACATGTGAGTTAAGATTTCCAAGGACATTTTGCTCGATTAGTTAGTACATGGGTTTTTTCCCACATTTTGCTTTAAGCTGTTTCTGTGAGTTTCTCAAGAAGTCAGGCTCTTTCATGATTGTTTTATTGTGTCTTTTGCATGTTGCCTAGCTTAAATTTATGCTGAGTTTCACTAAACATATGGACTTTCTGCATAAAAAACAAGCTTGGTTACAACAATATGTTCTAAAGTGGCAACTCTTAACTGCTGTTTGCCCATTCATGATCTTGACTTCAACGGTCGCAATGAGGTGTTGATTCTATACTGTCATTGTACTATATACCCACATAATAGAGTTCCTGGCAAGAGACAGGTACTCAGTGAATATTTGTTAAATGAATGAATAAATTTGGCTACATCCAATTACTTTTTTAATTTTGAAGGATATATTCAACATAAAACATTTTTAAGACCTCGTAAAGGTTACTTGTAAACCTACATAGTGAAATGAGAATTTTATACATATGTTACTAAGCATAACACTTACATAGAGGGTCTGCTGTAAGTGTCTTACAACTTATAATTAAAAACTAGTCAAAACTTGTGAGAAGTGAAGTTAATAGAATATCTAAATTCATTAATGCAGAATTCTTTCCTAACCATTTCCATATGGATGTTCTACGGTCATCTTGTCATAAGTCTGTCTCTCCTGAACAGGCTTACCTTCCTCATTCATGGTGTTTATAACTGTTTAAGGGCTCTTAAAGAACATCCAGTCCAGTGATAGAGCCAGCCCAATGCCCAGGAGGGGAGTTATGAGAGATTGGAGTCATGGGCCTTTGCCTACCTTCACCCCCACACATCCAAGCCAGCAACTGAATAAGTCAATGCCTGGGATCCTGAGAAAGGGGCTGGGCTAGCCTTGATACTGCCAGCAACCAAATCTTGGAATGTACTTATTAACCAAGTGTGTTTCTTTGGGGTATGTGACTTATCTGCTCATGTCCTTCACCAAATTTCTGCTTAGAGTTTTTCCAATTCATTTTTAAGGGTCTTTTTGCAATAAGGATGTTAATCTTTGTGTGTTCAAAAAAATGTAGAGAGTAGAACAACACCTATGAGAGGCTGGAAAGGGTGGTGGCAGGGAGGAAGATTAAGAGTGAATTAATGAAGACAAAACTATGCTATCTACCCTAAGTGAATAATTGTGCAGTATATGCATGTACTGAAACAACACACTGTACTCCACAAAAATAAATATAAATAAAATTGATTTTTTAAAAAGGTTCAAATACTTGTTTGTACTTTGTAAGTACCATCTGCATGAATATATATGGGTTATATATTTTGATATTTTTTGATTTACAAGAAAATAAGTTATGTCAAGGTAAGTTAGGAATTAAAATAATTTGTGAAAAGTTAAGATTAAATTTCAGAAAGCTGAAAACTTCACTTTCATATTTACTATTTTAAAAAGGTGTATAATCAAAATCACAACTTGTCTTGAGTCTGTCAGAGACCTTAAATATCCAGGCAACTAATTAACACAAAAATCTAAGGAAAGGCAAACTCCTTCATGAAGAGATGGGATGCAAACCCTTGCTTACTCGTGACAGATGTCAGATGCTACACAAGCTAGTAAGAAGCACTCAAGTAAAACTGCCAATAAATGATTACAGGCTAGCATGACCATACTCATACCCTGGGAGTCACATACACAAAAACAATTGACATCCATCTTTAAGCTCTTCTGCATAAATTAACCAGGGGCTCCTGAAAATTGGAGGTCAGTAATGTAGACCAGATAATCCCTCTCTCATGGTGCAGGACTGAGGTATGAGAGCAGCTACTGCATGGGAAAGATAGGAAGTTTCAACAAGAACTTTCTCCCTTATTTTCCACACACAACAACAGCAACAACAACAACAACAACAACAACAAAAACTCTTAACCTGATGGGAGAGGTGCAGAAAGTCCTGCCGCCCTCAACGCACACAGGCAAAAACAGCAGGTGAGGGAAAGAAAAAGAATGGGAAAGGACAAGACAATATCCTGTTCCTAGACTATTAGAGGTCCCAAACTGCTGGGAGAAAGGCAGATCATTTACATGGCCCAACCCCCCAAAATTCAAAAACAACAAATCTGTCTAAGTATGAGACTAAACCAGAACAAAATATAAAGCCTCTACTCCATCTCCCAAGCAGGAGAGCAAACATCAAGTAGCAAGGTCTACTGCTGTAAGAGTGGAAAGAACATGGAGATTTGTCCTTCTGGGGTACATCACAAAGGAAATACCAAAGCTGAGCGTGGAGCAGACGTTAAGAAAACCTCCAAGCAAACCAGAGCCACTATAGGAAGAATAGTTGACCCTCCATATCCCTGGTTTCCACATGTGCAGATGCAACCAATCATGGATTGAAAATAATAAGGGAAAAATAACAATATAATAATTTTTAAAAATGCAAATTTTTAAAATAATATAACAACTATTCACATAGCATTTACATTGAATTAGTATTATAAGTAGTCTTGAGGTGATTTGAAGTATATGGGAAGATGTGCATAGGTTATATGTAAATATTATGCCATTTTGTATCAAGGACTTGAACATAAGTGGATGTTGTTATCTGAGTGGTCCTGGAAGAAATCCCCATGGATACTGAGGGACAACTGTAACACTAGAGGAATTTGAGGATTATTGAAACAACAGTGAAACACAAACCCAGTTAACTCCTGACTAGGTTGACTCAAACCACCACACTACAAGCTTAAATTTTGAGAATACAGAAATTCTCCCAAATTAAATAACCCAGAGAGAAACAACCTATCTAGTTAACTTGCCTAAGAAATTACACATAAAGGAAATTATATTTGGAAAGCTTAAAGATCTAAAAGAAATAATACCAGAAAATAAAGGCACATTATCAAATAATATCAAGCATTTTTAAAAGCAAATTAAACCTCTTAAAATATATGGCTTCTGGTCAAGATGGTGGAATAGATGGTCCCCAGCATCACTCTCTCCCACAAGTCAACCAATTTACAACTATAATAAAGCAACAACAGCGAAGCTGGGGCTGCTAAGAATTGAGGGAAAGAGGAGGAGAGACCTACGGAGTTCGTGAAAGCAGGAGAAGCCATGATGAAAGAAAAAACTGCTCAGAGCAAGAGCATTTCAGGCCATGGCCACTTTAAGGCTGGAGCTGCTGAGCACATGGAGCAGGAACCAGCAGAAACTGCAGCTGTGCCCTTTGGGTGGAGTTACTTGGAGGCAGCAGAGGAGAAGGGGGCCTTGGTGGCTCCAGGACAGCAAGACCACTAATAGGGTTCCCATGGACCCACACAGGAGGAGCCTCAACGACTGAAAAAATGAGCCATTCAGAGGCTGGTGAGTCATTGCAGGGGACCAGCACACAGCCCATCCCACGGGAAGTGTTTGGAGCACAGGTGGTAGGGGAGATAAGCCCACCGGAAAACATTGGAACACAGCAAGGACAGCCAATCTGCCCCCCAATCAGCACAGGACCACTCAGAGGAGACTGGTTGGGAATGCAGAATTGCATGGGGTACAGTTTGATGAAAGGACTCAGGCCCAGATCAGAGTTTCTACACAACCTAGGTGTACCAGGTCCCTGGAGAGCCAGAAGTACCTATAGGGTCAACCATTAAGCCCTGAGCTGTACAAAAAGCCTTCCCTATGGAAATAGCAGCAAGGCAGCAATTTAGCTCAACCACAGAGCTCAAGTACTGGTCCCCACAGAAAGTTCACTCGTTTTAGAAGTAAGCAAAGGACAGAAAATTAGGTCCAGCCCAGGCACACTGCCAGTGCCTGAGGGCCTGACCAGGGGCCTAAGGCATCAAGCCAGGGACTGGACCCCCCACACACAACCAGGCACACCGCCAGCACCAAGGAGCATGCCAAAAACATCACCTCCATGTGGGTGGCCCACCACAACCACCACAGTAACCATGACTGCCACGAAAGTGGCTAGATGCCACAACCACCATGCAGATGGTCCACCAGCCACTGGAGTGCATGAATACAAGGAGAGTCACCAGCAGAGACAAAGAAAAGAAGAGGATGCTTCTCTCCACAAAGCCCATTCCAGAGTGACAGAAGAAGCATCTGCTCTATGATAATCTTGGGGGACCTGATCACACCTCTCAGCATTGGACAGATCATCTAGGCAACAAATCAACAGAGTAATCATTGATCTTTCAGAGGGAGAGAAGAAATTTAGGGTTATCAGTGGTGGGAGGTGGGAGTGAGAGGGGGAAAGGGAGAGATTGGACAAACGCCATAAAGAATAAGTGCAATTTGTAACAATATATATACTAGTAATATCGCTTTGATCAACATATGTCAATATTGAACCCCCAAAATATGTATAATCAATTATGATTCAGTTGAAAAAAAACCTCTTAAAATATAAACTCTAAGCACTATAATTTAAAACTCAATGCTGGGTTAAACAACATATAGGGAAGGCAATTTTAAAATATTCCAAATTGGGAGATCTAAAGAATTTCCCCTCATGTAATACAGAGATAAAGAGCTGCTGAACATGAAAAAAAGAAGAGATATTAAGGTTAGTGAAAGGGATCTTAGCTAGAGAATAGCCATCGTTGGGGTAACTAAGACCAAGCAGAAAATTTCAGTTAGCCATTAACTTGGGAACCGATAATCATCAATCTGTGATGTTAGTAGAGGAAATAAGAAACTGACCATATAGCTAAAACTGCCCTAAGATGAAATCATGCTCCAAGGGGATCCTTCTCAAAGGTTTATTTCTGTTTACCTCCCATTACACCCTCTTATGATGACTTACTTTAGATGTTGCGCACCTACAATAAAGTACTGAAACTAAGTTTTCTTGTTTTTCTTACCTCCTTAAATCAATTGCAAACAAAGGAAATACAAGAGAGAGGCAAAGCATCCTAGCTGATTATTAATTCACATTCTTGCTTAAAGAAAAATTGCATCCACATAAGTTAGAGGCCCTAGTCAGGTATTTTTATGTTCCAGTGATGTTTAACTGAGGCTATTGTCTTTGAGTTCTCTCTAGGAGATACGGACTCCACCCCCAAAATAACATCAAAGGCTTAGAGCTCACCAGTCCACAAGTCACAGACTCCATGATGCCAAAGCAACCAGTCCATCACGGAACCCTGACATCTGACTCAGACCCTCTGTGGACTCCATGACCAGCCTGTCTTTTTCCTGCAGAAAAAAAACCCTTACCTCACTTTCCGGCCTCTTCCCCTAAAGGAACTCCAGAACAGGCATCAGAAGGGGGAATAATTTTATCCTGATCATCCCCCAGATGCTAGTTATCTGAATAAAGTTTCCAATCCTTGCACCAACTTTTGTACTTTCAAAACATTTGTTTAATGCGAAAGGGTAAGCTGAGCCTGACTGCCTGTAACATTAGTGTGAAATCTTACATAAGTCCAATGGAAATTTCAAAAGGAAACCAAACACATAATGGGAAGAGGAAATACTTAAAGAAACCATGGTGAAATTTTTTTCTAATTAATGAATGACATGAATCTCTAGATTCAGGAAAGACAAAATCTACAAAGCAACATTAATCACTTTGAAAAACAATCTTTATTTTTCATAGTGAATAAAGAAATTCAAAGATATAGATGTCTGTGAAGAATGTCTTTGGTATCTGGACGGGAATCAAATTGAATCTGTAGATTGCTTTGGGTAGTATAGACATTTTCACAATGTTAATTCTTACAATCCAAGAGAATGGACTGTGTTTCCATCTTTTTGTGTCTTCTTCAATTTCTTTCAGCAGTGTTTTGCAGTTCTCATTGTAGAGATTTTTCACCTCCTTGGTTAATTGATTCCTAGGTATTTTATTTTTTTATGACTGTTTTAAACGGGCTTACTTTCTTGATTTCTCTTTCTGTTAGTTCATTATTGGAGAATATAAATACAACTGATTTGGGGGCATTTATTTTGTATCCTGCAACATTACTGAAATTATTAACCAGCTCTAGGAGTCTTTTGATTGAGAATTTTGGTTTTTCTATATATAGTATCTATACATAGGTTTTTATATATATAGTCATCTGAAAATAGGAACAGTTTGACTTTATCTTTTCCATTCTGGATGCCCTGTATTTCTTTCTCTTGCCTGATTGCTCTGGCTAGTACCTCCAGTACTATGTTAAATAGAAGTGGTGAGAGTGAGCATCCTTGTCTTGTTCCTGTTCTTAAGGGAAAAACCTTCAGTTTTTCCCCATTCTGAATTATACTGGTGGTGGGCTTGTCATAGATGGCTTTTATTGTGTTGAGATACTTTCTATACCTAATTTGTTGAGAGTCTTTATCATGAATGGATGTTGGATTTTGTCAAATGTTTTTTCAGTATCTATTGAGATAATCATGGCTTTTGTCCTAGAATTCGTTGATGTGATATATCACATTTATTTACTTTAGTATGTTGAAACATTCTTGCATCCCTGGGATGAATCCCACTTGATCATGGTGTGTAATTTTTTTAATGTGTTGCTGTATTCTAATTGTTAATATTTCGTTGAGGATTTTTGCACCTATGTTCATCAAGAATATTGGACTGTAGTTTTCTTTTTTTGTTGTGTCTTTATCTAGTTTTGGTATCAGAGTTATGTAGGCCTCATAGAATGAGTTTGGTAAAATGGCTTCTGTTTCAATTTTTTGGAATAGTTTGAGGAGAATTAGTATTAATTACTTTTTAAATGTTTGGTAGAATTCAGCTGTAAATCTATCCAGACCTGGACTTTTCTTTGTTGGAAGATTGCTGATTACCCCTTCAATCTCATTGCTTGTTATTGGTATGTTTGGGTTTTCTATCTCTTCTTGGTTCAGTCTGGGTAGTTTGTTTGTGTCCAGAAACTTATACATATCTTCCAGGTTTTTATATTTGTTGTCATATAGTTGTTTATAATAGTCTCTAATGTTTCTTCATATTTCTGTGGTATCAGTTGTAAAATCTTCCTTTTCATTTCTGGTTTTTGTTATTTTGGGTATTCTTTTTGTTGTTAACTTACCTACTGATTTACATTCATATGGAACAACAAAAGACCCCAAATAGCGAAAGCAATCCTGAGCAAAAAAAGCAAAACCAGAGCATAATACTACCTAACTTCAAATTATACTACAAAGCTACAGTAACCAAAACAGTATGGTACTGGCATAAAAATAGACACTTGCACCAGTGGAGCAGAACAGAGAACTGAGAAATCACCCCTAAGTCTTACAGCCATCTGATATTTGTCAAAGGCAACAAAAACTTACATTGGGGAAAAGACTTCCTCTTCAACAAGTGGTGCCAGGAAAATTGGATATCCATATGTAGAAGAATGATATTAGACATGCACCTCTCACCATACACTGAAATAAACTAAAAATGGATTAAATATTTAAGTATAAGACCTGAAACTGTAAAATTACTAAAGGAAAATATAGATGAAAAACTTCAGAAACTAGGTCTAAGCACAGACTTTATGAACATGAGCCTGAAAGCACAGGCAAACAAAGAAAAAATAAATAAATGATACTTTATGAAACTTAAAAGCTTCTGCACAGCAAAGGAAACAATCAACAGAGTGAAAAGACAACCTACAGAGTGGGAAAACATTTTTGCTAACTATGCATCTGACAAGGGATTAATATCTGTAATATACAAGGAACTCAAGCAATTATACACTAAAAGAACAAATAACGTAATTAAAAAATGGGCAAAGGAGCTGAATAGACATTTTTCAAAGGAAGACATACAAATGGCCAACAGGTATACAAAAAAATGCTCAACATCACTAATCACCAGGGAAATGAAAATTAAAACCAGTTTGAGATATCACCTCACCCCACTTAGACTGGCTATAATCAAAATGACAAAGAATAACAAATGCTGGTGAGGGTTTGGAGAGAGGGGAATGTTTCTACACCATTGGTGGGACTATAAATTAATATAACCACTATGGAAAACAGTATGGTAGTTTCTCAAAGAACTACAGATAGATCTTCCATACAATCCAGCAATCTCACTTCTGGGTATATACCCAGAGGAATGGAAATCATCATGTCAAAGGGATACCTGCACTCCCATGTTCATCACAGTCCTGTTTACAATAGCCAAAATATGAAACCAACCTAAATGTCCATCGGTGGATGATTGGGTAAGGAAAATATAGTATACATACACCATGGAATAGTACTCTGCCATAAAAAAGAATGAAATTCTCTCATTTGCAACATCATGGATGAGCTTGGAGAAACTTATGTTGAGTGAAATAAGCAAAGCACAGAGGGATAAATATGGCATGTACTCACTCACAAATGGGAGCTAAGAGAGAAAGAAGGAAGGAAAGAAAGACCACAGTGGTGCGTTGGACTTGCAGAGAGAGAGAACATACCTAGGGATACAAAGTGGAGTGGGGGAATGGAGGGAGGGGGAGGGAGGTTGGGGATAATTGGGTGGTGGACACAGGGTACAATTGCAATTTGTGGTAATGGGCATGCAGCTGGTATGGATCTAGCCTTCACATCTAGGGCATGATGGGGAAAATCAGTTTTGTATCTCGTGAATATTCATAACCAATAAAATAAAAATTAAAAAAAGAAGGAAATCAAAACATTTGTTGAAATCAATGAAGACAAAAACACAATATGCCTAAATCTATGGGACATAGGCAAGGCAGTATTAAGAAGAAAATTTATCGCAATAATGGTCCGCTTCAAAAAACATAGAAAGATTTTAAATAAACAGACTAAAAATGCACCTCATGGAACTAGAAAAGCAAAATCAAAGTGAACCCCAAATACGTTGATAAAAAGAAATAATAAAAATCAAAGCAAAAATTAATGAAACTGAGACTAAAAATACAATACAAAAAATCAATCAAATAAAAAGTTTGTTCTTTGAAACAGTAAACAAAATCAAGAAATCATTAGCCAGACTAAACATGAAAAAAGAGAAAAGATCCAAATAAGTGAAATCAGACATGCAAATGGAGACATTACAACAGGTAACAACAAAATACAAAAGATAATCATAAACTGCTGTGACCAACTATAGGCCAATAAATTTGAAAGCTTAGAGGAAATGAAAAAATTACCTGATACACATGACCTGGTAATACTGAACCAAGAAAAAATAGAAAGCCTAAATAGGTCAATAAAAAGTAATGAGATTGAATCAGTAATAAAAAGTTTTCCAACAAAGAAGAGAATGACAGATAAAAACCATATGATTACATCAATAGGCACAGAAAAAGGATTTGATAAAATTCAACATCCCTTCATGATAAAAACTCTTAACAAATTAGGCATAGAATAAAAGTATCTTAATACAATATATGAAACCCACAACTGACATCATACTAAATGGAGAAAAGCTGAAAGCCTCCCCCCATGAACTGGAACAAGACAAGGATGCCCACGCTCACCACTTCTATTCAGCATGCAAATGCAAGTCAAGGCCAGAGCAATTAAGCAAGAAAAATAAATAAAGAGCATCCAAATTTTAAAGGAGTAAGTCAAGTTCTCCCTGCTCACAGATGACATAGATGACATAGAGAGAAATCTAAAAACTCCACCAAAAATCTCCTTGACTTGATAGACAAATTCAGTAAGGTTGTATAATGCAAAATCAACATACAAAAATTAGTAGCATTTTTATAGAACAACAATGAACTTGCAGAAAAAGAAATCAAGAAAGTTATCCCACTTACATTAGTAACAACAAAAAAAAAAAGAATACCTAGGAATAAATTTAACCAAGGAAGAGAAAGATCTCTATAATGAAAACTATAAAATACTAATTAAAGAAATTAAAGAAGATACAAAACAATGGAAAGACATTCCATGTTCATGGATTGGAAGAATCAATATTGTCAAAAGAAGCACACTACTCAAGGGAGCTAAAAATTCAGTGCAATCCCCATGAAACTACCAATGACATACTTCACAGAAATAGAAAGAAAACAATTCAAAAATTTAAATGGAACACCACAGATGCTGAATAGCCAAAGCAATCCTGAGCAAAAAGAATAATGTGGGGATTATCATACTCCCTGAATTCAAAATATACTATAAAGCTATAGTTCAAAAACAGCATGGTGCCAGTGGGTTAGCTCAGTCAATTAGAGTGTGGCAAGGAAGGAAGGCAGGAAGTCAGGCCAAAATAAAATGTTGAACTTTCAAGAGGAGAGAAAAGACCTATAGTTACTAAAGGTGGGAAATGGGAAAGGGGAGGGAGGTTAGGGAGTAACTGGGTAATGGACACAAAAAGTAATCATGATTTGTAATGATGAACATGCTAATAATATTTATTTGATCATCACATACTGTACACAAATACTGATAGTCAACTCTGTACCCTATAAATATGTATAAATAGTTATGTTCAATTAAAAAAATTAATTTAAAAAAAATACCAGAATGGTACTAGCACAAAAACAGACAAATCGACCAATGGAACATAACAGGGAATTCAGAATTAAATCCACATTTACAGTCAACAGATTTTTGAGAAAGGAGCAAAGAGCATACACTGGGGAAAGTATAGTCTCATTAGTAGATGGTCCTGGGAGAATTGGATATCCATATGCAGAAGAACGTACTGACATCCTTTTTTCTCTCCATATACCAAAATCAATGCAAAATGGATTAAATACATAAATGTAAGACCTGAAACTATAAGACTTCTAAATAAAACATAGGAGAAACACTTCAGGACATAGGACTGGGTAAGGATTTTTATGAAAAATACTTCTGAAGCACAGGGAATGATATCAAAAATTACCAGGTCGGATTATATCAAAAAAAAAAAAAAAAAAAAAAAAAGGCTCCACACAGCAAAGGTAACAATCAACAGAGTAAAAAGACAACCTGCAAAGTGGGAGAAAGTATTTGCAAACTATACATCTGACAAGGTATTAATATCCAGAATATACAAAGAACTCAAACAACTCAATAGTAGAAAAATGAATAACTCAATTTAAAAAAACAGGCAAAGGAACTGAATAGACATTTTTCAAAAGAAAATACACAAACTGCTAACAGGCATATGAAAAAATGTTCAACATCACTAATTATCAGAGAAATATAAATCAAAACCACAGTGAGATATCATCTCATCCCAATCAGAATGACTGATATCAAAAAGACAGAAAATAAGTGCTGGAGAGAATGTGGAGAAAGGGGAACGCATGCACTGATGGTGGGCATGTAAATTGGTGCAGCCATTATGGAAAACAGTATGGAAATTTCTCAAACTACAGATACAACTACCATACCATCCAGCATTCCCACTTCTGGGCATATATACAAAGGAATGGAAATCATCATGTCAGAGGGATACCTGCACTCCCATGTACATCGCAGCTCCATTTACAATAGCCAAGATATAGAACCAACCCCTAAATGTCCATCAGTGGATGACTGGGTAAGGAAAATATGGTACATTTACACAATGGAATACTACTCAGCCATTAAAAAAGAATGAAATTCTGCCATTAGCTGCAACATGGATGAGCTTGGAGAAAATTATGTTAAGTGAAATAAGCCAGACACAGAAAGAAATACTGCATATCCTTACTCATAAGTGGGAGCTAAGAAACAAAGAATAAAAGAAAGACCGTAATAAAACATTGAAATTTCAAAAGAAGGGAACAGACGTGTAGTAACTAGAGGTGACAAAGGGTGAGAGAAAGGTGACATAGTGAGTAATCGGGTAAGGGACACAAAAAGTAATTATGATTTCTAAGGATGAATATGCTAATAATATTGATTTGATCATCACATACTGTACACAAACACTAGTCAACTCTGTACCGCATTAATATGTATTAAATAAAAATAATATTTAAAAAAATTTTAAAAATATGATAACTGAGAAATAGGCAAGAAAATTATATTAAAAATGATGTCACTCAAATTTCTACTTAATTCATTCTTATCAACTATTCCCATATTCTAATTTCTCAGTTAATAAAAGGTAAATAAGAAACTTCAAAAAAATAAAAAAATAATAACCAAAAAATAAAAAGACAAAGAAATATAGGAAGACCACAGTCAACAACAAAGTACTGTGTATCTTTGAATAGCTAGTTGAGATGATGTTGAATCTTCCAAAAACAAAGAGGTGACAAATGTTTGAGAAGATGGATATGACAGGCACCCTGATCTGACCACTTAACACACTGTGAATGTGCCAGATTGTTATATATTGTACTTCATAAATATGGACAATGATTATGAGTCAATTAAGAAAAATAAACTAAAAAGAGAGAGAGACAAAGAAGAGAGAGACTGAAATAGAAAATAAATACTGGTAACCAGAGGTAGGGAAAGGGAGTGAAGACAGAGGGACCAGTAAAGGTTGGTAGACTGGTGCAGTGTTACAAAGTTAGAATTGGATAGAATGATAAAGTTCTGGTGACCTGGGGTGACAAGAGCTAATGATATTGTACTGTATAATTCATGATAGCCAGAAGAAAGCATCTTCAATGCTATAATCACAAAGAAATGATAAATATTTAGGTGATATATATGCTAGCTATTCTGTTGGATCATTGTACAATATATGCATGTATAAAAACAACAAACTGTACCCCATAAACATGTACAATGAAAACGATTTTTTTAAAGTAATAAATGCTGGTTCTAGATTATGTTTTCATTCCTATCAATAACATGAGAGTATACATTTTTGCCTCAACTTGACTAAAGAAAAGAATGAAGATCAGGAAACTTTCCAAAATCTCTCACACACCGAGCAGCAAAACCAGCCCTTTGACTCCTGGTGAGTTTCTGCTTTGTTAGAAAAATGTAAAGAGTCCAGGAGAGAATAGATCCAGATCTCATAGTTAAAAGCAAGACAGTACAAGTGTTTAACAAAATAAGGACACATAAAAGAAAAAAGGAAAAGAAAGGAAATCAATTTTAAGGAATAGCTAATCTCAGGAAGAGAGAAGGAAGAGGGAAGTAAAGATGAATGCTGCAACCAAGAGCAAAAATCAGCCAAGGGTCCCCCGGGGTCTATGTTCAACAGCAAGCATGCTTTCAGCACTATGGAGAGAAAACCCAACTTGATAGGATGAAATAGTAGAAGAAATGTATTGGCTGACATAACTGAGAAGCCCATGGGTCATCAGGCTTTGAGTAGAGATTAATCTAGACTCTTCTGTGGATCTGTTGTCTCCGTCTTCTTGCCTGCATAATTTCATCCACAGGCTTGCTTCTCTGGTGCTGAAAAAAATGACTTGACCTGTTTCAAGTTTTATACTCCACACCATAACATCCAGGAAAAGAAAGAGCATCTCTTTCCCCTAACTCCAAACCCAGGAATCAGGCTTCATATAAACTGAGCCAGTTTAGGAATGGTGCATAGCCTGATCCATCGTTTTGAGAAGGGTAAATGGGATCTGTATGATGATTTGCTTAACTTGTCAGTCACATGTCCATTCTTTAACCTATCACATTGTCAAGGATGAGTCTTCAGGATTGCCTAAGAATGATTAACACAGCTGGGGGTGGAGTCAACCAGCCCAAAACCAGAGTTGCCATGCAAACATGGTGAGGTAGATTGGAACCTAGATGGAGTGTACCCAATCATGTATAGTCCAGGCAGAAAGACAGCAGCAGTCCTGATCTTCGCTCTCCCTCATCTCATATTTTTCACACTTTTCCCTTCCCCCTTCACAACTTTGTTTTCTAAAAATTGTTTATATGTTCAGCTGCTGCCACCTGTACCTGGTCCCTCTGCACGTTCCTTACATACTGTGCTCTTCTTCTTAGCTTTCTGAACAAATTAGAGATAAGTCTCTTGCCCCAAGTTCAACTCAAATAAGTTAGTGTAATAGGAAACTAAAAAAAAAAAAAAAAAAATGAAAACAGTAATCTGTAGTATCAAAGGCAAAATTTTCAATCACAGAGCACAGTGACGATCTTTCTTTTTTCCTCAGCCTCTTTATATGCAATATGTTCCTGCTGCACAGTAAGTGCTTAAGAAATATTTGTTGAATATATGAATCTTAAGTAATTGAAGTTTAGCAATTCATAATGGGACTAACACTGCCATTTGGGGTCATTAGCAGACCATCAATATTCACAAATTCCATATATTCTAATTCATCTACTTGATAAAATTTATTTTTAATCCCCAAATCAATACTCATTGAGCTTTCAAACAGCCATTTGTGGATATGCACAGAGAGGTGCAAAATTTGAGTTACTGAAAGGACACATTCCCAACTAAAGTCAAGAAGGTATTTCAGTTCTCATACCTTAACAGGCATCCTTTTTGTGGTTTATTTAGTGCCACATTTTTCACATTTTTGTGCTCTTTGTTAGAGATTTTGTTTTTTAAAATGGCCTCAAAACATATTGCAGAAGAGCTGTCCAATGTTCCGAAACACAGGAAGTCTATGGTGTGCCTTACAGAGAAAACATGAGTTAGAAGAGCTTTCTTGTTATAGTGCTGCTGGCTGTGAGTTCAATGTCAGTGAATCAACAATACCACACACCCAGAAAAAAGAGGAAATTCCCCTAATTGTAGGTGAGGCTGCTTTGGAAAGTAATATTTATAACACTATAATAAAGCTATGGAACAGCAGCTAAATTTGTGTATTCGAGAGATAACAACAGATTTTTTTTCTTTTTTTTTTTTTTTTTTGTCTTTTTCGTGACCGGCACTCAGCCAGTGAGTGCACC
Source organism: Cynocephalus volans (assembly GCF_027409185.1). NCBI lineage: Eukaryota > Metazoa > Chordata > Mammalia > Dermoptera > Cynocephalidae > Cynocephalus > Cynocephalus volans. The sequence goes on along the minus strand of NC_084467.1, from coordinate 115,719,179 downwards.
GGCCATTCCTATATAGGATCCGAACCAGCGGCGGGAGCGTCGCTGCGCTCCCAGCGCCGCACTCTCCCGAGTACACCACGGGCTCGGCCCAACAACAGATTTTTTTAAATATAGTGGACAGCATTGTTCTGAGGCTGAAAGTGAAAGAAATATATGATCATGTGAACCAGTCAGGAAAATATTAAATACTTCTCAGATTGTGTTTTATTATAAAGAAATGCTACATAAAATGAATGTTTTGTAATATATATACATATTAGATAAGATATTTTGAAGCAAAACATGCATAAAACAAGTTTATATATTCATAGGTTTACAAAAATGCTGTGACAGAATCCCACAAGAACATAGCCCTATTGCCCTAAGAGCAATGGCTCAGTAGTCACTAATTCAGTGTTTGCAGCAACTTTATAGAACATAACTGCCTTGAAGAATGAAAATGGACGTCTGTACATTACCTGCCTTGGTCCTACTTCAACCCAAGGAGAAACACTCCCGTTCCCTTTACTTGACCATTTTCTCTTCAGTGACACACTTTACTACATCTCAGTCATATCCTAAATCAGTGACTCTCAAAGTTTAATGCACCTCAAAATCTCTTGCTGATCTTCTCAAATGCAAATCATAATTCAGTAAGTCTGAGGGGAAGCCCCAGATTCTGTGCTTCTAACACACTGCAATGTGATCACTCTGCTGCTTGTCCCTAAACCACAATAAATAGTAAGGGCCTACATCCTGCTTTGCTTTTCATTTAGAATACTCGCAACATTACCTTCACTCTAATAGATCTTTATAGTTGAATGATAAGATCAGTAAAAGGCAAAACTGTGTTTTTCCTCAGGGGCTCAGAGAGGAAACTACAGAATTAGCAAAGTGGGAAGTCTCTTGGCAAAATGACAAGCCTTTTAACAAGAAGAGCATGAAAAGTCTCAACTACTACAAAATTGTTAGGAAGGAAGAGAATAAGAAAAGTCTACAAATCCAACATAAATTCAACACAGATTTGTATTGAGAACATGTCATATGCAGGCGAGACATTTCACAGGGCTATGTATATTGAGAAGAAACATACTCTGTTCTCAAAGAGGTGAAAAATTAGAAGGAGAAAGGGACCTAACTAACTGCAGTGAAGGATAGGGACTGAGGCGTACAGTTAACACAGTGCAGCTGAAATGTGGTGCAACTTCAGACAAGGGAGAAACTACTTTCTACTTGCTAACTAGGGGAAGGCCCTCTGGAGGAAGTGACATCTGAAATAGGCCCGATGATCCATTAATATTTGAAAATGTGGAGGTTTCTAGGACCCCATTCCATTCAAAGTCAAAATTTTAATGTTAAAGTTCCAGAACCATGTGTGAACAACAAACCCTGCAAAACTAAATTTAGCTTATTTTAAAAACTGATTATTAAGCAGAGATAAATAACAACAAAAGTTTTACAAGGAGAGTTGAAAGGATGTCATCACCATGTTGTGTTCAGGTATATCTCGAGCCCCTGGGCTGCTGGGTCCTCGTTCCAAAGGGAGAATGATGGAGCAGAAATTCACAGCGTGTCCTATATGAAGTGCAGGAGAACAGAGATGGAGTCACTTTGCATAAAGTGGAGATGAGATCTGAGGAGTGACAGAGAGGGGAACTGAGCAGAGAGAAATAAAAAATGTCAGGAAGACAAGTGGAGGAGGGAAGAGCAGGAAACATGGACACAAAGAACTCACCGGAACTTCCGAAGCCAAAATGCAAGACCTATCAGAGGAGCGAGAAGCAATATCACTGCCAAGAAGATCAAGCCCGTGGAGATGTGATGATCTGTGGATTTGGGTGGACACCAAGGATATTATTTCAAATTCACTCACTGTTTTACCCCATTCACTCCATGTTTTACTGCATTTCCCTGGGCTGCTAATGCTTATTTGAGTGTTTAAGTCCCCAATGTCTTTCCTTTCTATTTCTTCTCTCATCCTTCTTCAGATATGAATCCTTCATCTAACCCTCAACATCCACCTGCATCTACAGGTACCTCATTATCCACATTTCTACTTTTTTGGCTACCTATTTTTTTTTTCCTTTTGGCTCTAGACACCTTAAAATCCCATATTTTTTAGCTGTGACTGAGAACCTCCTGCTCCCATTTGTAGCCTGGGCCCCAGTTCCTTCTCACCCCAGTAGAGGACAAGGTCCTGGCCTCCTAGACTGCTGTGCTTCACCCAACATGACAGGCCAGCTGCCTCCCCAGTATCCACATCCAGGGTTACTTTGAGATACCACGTTCCATCAGCATTGGGCAGGACATCACCTCGCTGAGTATCCAGCTGCTCCTGTTTACCCCGCATCCACATTACCCACACATGTTTCGGGTAGAATCCAGAAACATGGCACACCAGCAGCAGACGTCCAGGCCCAGGAGTGGGGCCACTGGACAGCCACGCCTCTGGCTTCACTGTAAAGAACAGGAAAGACATTCACGTAAGAATCCTATAACGGACTTAGACTTTCAAATTTCCACATCAGTTTAGAAGTTTTGAAGAGGATAATAAGAAGGTAAAATTTTAGAATGGAAAATCCTTGGAGGGAGGGTACAGAACTGACCTTGTCGCTGGAGCTCTGCCTTTACTGCATCAAGAATATCCAGGATGAAATGTGGGCAGTTGTCACTGAGGAGCTTCTGGACCATTTCCTTCTCATGTTCTTCCTGATTTAGTGCTCTGCAGACAAACTGGGCACTACTTCCACCCTTTGGGGATGGCAGCCATGAATTGTTCTGGAAGCTTATGAAATCAGATCCTTGATAAGCTATCCACAGGAAGCCTACAGAGACCCCCCCTGGGTGCAGCTCACAGCCTGCTGTCATCTGTGTCTCAAAAGGATCTGGGGAAGAAAGGTTATGAGTTAGAGGGAAGAGGGAATAAAAAGATAAAACAAAAGGAGTGGAAGCAGAAGAGGATAGAAGCAGAAGTGAGACGTTTAGGGGATTTGAGGGAATGGAAAAAAGTTTGGTTTGATCAAAATTTCAAAGAAAGAGGAATTGGTGGGATTGGAGTTGAAGGAAAAGATGAATAACATAAGAAGGAGGGGAAATTTTTCAAAGAAGGTATGTAAATGGTTTTGGCAAGGAAGGCCTTCTTGTGAGAGAGTGGGAATGATAACAACCTAGGGTGAGTGGAATGCATGGGTTGCAATGAATGTGTGGACAGAGACTGTGGAGAGACTGAATGCAGAAGAAAATCATACTGTAGAGAGTCAGTCAAAGAGTGAGGACGCTGAGAGTACTTGGTTGGAGGCCAGAGAAAAGGGTGGCCACAGGATACCTCGAAGAGAGGATAATAAGCCTCAACCCAACAATCAATGAGACAGGAGTTTATACAAGGCAGATTTGAAATGTTTGAAGAATCAGGGTCTGGCTTATAGCCCCTGTCCAAAAGAGTGTGACTGCATTTTAATGATGGAAAAAGTGGAATGGGAATCAGAAAAGGATGGAAGCTGTTTCCAAGAGAAATAAGAAACTCATTGAGACACCTCCACATACTGACCTCCACATACCCCATTGAGGGAACTGAACTCACATTCAAATTGTAACTGACGGGCGTAGTAGTGAAATCCCTGAACAAATCTAACAATGTGTGCGTGGAAAAACTTTTTCAGTGTTATCAACTTCTTGTTGCTGAAGTTGCCCCTGGCCCAGGGCTGCAGAAAAATGATGGTGTCAGAGCCGCTGTCCCACCTGTGAGTCTGCAACTCACCCAGCCATCCTGAGAGAAGAGTCTGTGTCCAGGAACGGTTGTGAAAGGATGAGATATGGATGACATGGAAGGAGATAGGCTCTTCAAACCCTGTGGCAAAAGAACAGATAAGATGGGGAGCAAAAATGCACTGAGAAAGAGAGAAAATGCAGAAGTACATGTGCCAGAGTGGAGGAATTCAGAATGTTGAGAGAAAGACAGCCATAGTTATCCTAGCAGACATTCACCTACTGCAGGCTTCCACACCTTATCAACACCTTCAAAAGAGCCCAGGCACCTAGAGTCAAAGACATTCAGAATGGAATCAGCCTGGAACTCCTACTGTTCAGCCATATGTTTGGAAACCACCCACAGAAATACACACACACACACACACACACACACACACACACACCCTCTTGTGCACAACTGGGCAGTTTCCAAAGTCCTTACCATTCTCATTGTCACCACCTGGGAGAACAGCCAGCAATGGAAGCAGCAGAAACAGCATTTTATTTGCAGACGTTGTTTGCTTCTCTCAGAAAAGTTGGTCTTTGATTTCTGTTCTAAACAAACCTTTCCCATACTATCTCTGTTCTGACTTCCTTCTCCAATCAACAGACAAAACTCCTCTGTCTGCAACAACAAGAACAAAAATTCTGCTGCTTCCCACAATCCTGGTCCTGCTCAGTTTCTCATTTCCTCTCTGGCTTGCAGCTTCTCTCTTTTTCACCAACATTCATCTGTTCACTTTCCCCTAACTCAACTGTTATTGAATAATTCTTCTGTGGCATTGAGAAGTCACTTTTCCACTAGGGACATTTGTTTTTTCACATTTATACAATAAAAGCCTGAAACTTATTGGCTCCCAGTGTGCTACCTAATGTTCTCCTGTTTCTGCTCTTTTTGGTCACTCGGTTTTTTCTCTTGTCCTTTTATATTCCCTCATGTAGTCTCTTCTTTCTCATACCCAGCACATTCACATCTATGACTTATCAGTGTTTTTTTTTAATATGCTTTTTCAGAATCCCTTATGATTTCCCTGAGTAACACTATAAACTACCACCAGTTCACTATTATCCTTAGAGAAGAGCCAGTAGCCATCAAATAAACCACAGGGACACTGAAACATATAACAAAAAATTTCCTCTGTTTGACTTTCATCGATATATATTCACTCACCACACAGTCATTTAGCACCTGCCTGGAACCAAGCATCTTGCTGTGCTTATGAACATACCATGGTTGACAATGCAGTCACTTTATTCAAAGAGCTTTTAGTCCACTTAGGGATAAAAACACACACACCAACAACCAATAAATCTTATTGTGCTGCATTTTATTATAACATGTCAACTCTCTAGATAAAGACAAGCCTGGTTGAAACAACGTTTTCTAAAGTGGCAACCCTCAGCTGATGTTTGCCCACTCATGATCTTGACTTCAGTACTTGCTGTGGAGTATTGGTTCTATACTGTTGTAGTACTGTATACCCCATCTAATAGAGTGCCCAGGAAGGGATGTTTGCTTAGTGAATATTTATTAAACGAATGAATAAATTTGGCCCATGCATCCAATTATTTCTTGCCATTTTGAAGGAGATCTTCAACATGTTACTTTTAAGACATCATAAGTTTACTTGTAACCCTAAATAGTGAAATGAGGATCTTATACAGGTTTATTTTGGATAAAAGTATAAGTTATTAAGCATAACATTTACAAACAGGGTCCTGCTGTAAATTTCCTGTAACTCATAATAAGAAACTTAAAATAGTCAAATCTTGTGGGAAGTGAAGTTAATAGAGTATTCTAAAGTCATTTATTCAGAATTCTCTTTTGTTTCTACTTGGCTGTTCCATGGTTGTCTTGTCATAAGTTAGTCTCTCCTAAACAGGCTTACCATCCTCTTTTGTGGTGTTTATAACTATTTAAATGCTCTCAAATATTTGTTTGTATTTTGTAAGCATCATCTGTATAAATGTGTTTGGGTTATATATTTTGGTTTTACTTGCTTTACAAGAAAAAAAAATTATCTCAAGCTAATTTATGAAAGAAAGTAATTTTTGAAAAGTGAAGATAAGAACTCAGCAAACTGGAAGAAATTTCACTTCCATACTCACAATTTTAAAAAGCTGGATATTCAAAACCACAAGTTGTCTTAAATCTATCAGAGAAATGAAATACCAGGGCAACTAATTAACACCAAATCTCACAAAAACAGATTCCTCCATGAAGAGAGGAGATGCAAATCCGTGCTTATTTGGGACGGATGTCAGATTATACAAGCCAGTAAGAAGCATTCAGTTAAAACAATCAAAAAATTACTCAAAGCTAGCACGAGTATATAAAAGCCCTGAGAGTCACAAACACAGGGGGAATTCACATCAATTTCTTAGCTCATTTGCATAGACTCACCAGGGGCTCCTGAAAAGCTAGGGTCACCAATATAGACCAGATCTCTCTCATGGCACTGGCCTGAGGTATGACAGTACCTAGTACATGGGAAAGATAAGAAGTTTTAACAAGATCTTTCTCCCCTATTTCCATACAGAAAAAAAGGCTTAACCTGATGAAGGAGGGGTCAAAAGCCCTGCTGCCCTCGGGGCACAGGAGAAAACTGCAGCTGAGAGAAAGAAAAATAATGGGAAGGGACAAGAAAATATCCTGGTTCTAGACTATTAGATGTCCCAAACTGCTAGGAGAAAGGCAGAACAGTTAGATGGCCCAACTCAAAAAAACTCAAAACAAGTCATCTGCCTAAGCATGAGTCTGAACCAGAACAAAACCTAAATCCCCCACTCCCTCTCCCAAGCAGAAGAGCAAACATTAACAAGCAGGAGCAGTCTACCTCTGGATGAGGCAAAAGAGCATGGAGATAGATCTCCTAAGGCAAAATGCAAAGGAAATAAACTTGAGAGTGGATCAGGCATTAAAAAAACCTCCTGGCAAACTAGTGTCAACAAAAGAAGTACAGTGCCCTCCATAGCAACTGGTTCCGCAGCCACAGATGAAACCTACCGTGGACTGAAAATATTCAGGGGAAAAAAATAATACAAATTTTAAAAATAATACATACTTTAAAAATTTTTTAAATCAAAGCACAAAAATACAATACTAATAATAACTACTTACATATCATTTACATTGAATTAGTATTATAAGTAGTCTAGATGACATGATTTAAATTATACAAGAAGATGTATATAAATTATATGCAAATACTTCACTATTTCATACACCAGACATGAGCATTAGTGGATTTTGGTATAGGTGGTGGTCCTGGAACTAATCCCCACGGATACTGAGAGACAACCCTAATGCTACAGGAATTTGAAGACTATTGAAACAGCAGCAAAACACAAATCTAGCTAACTCTTGACTAGATTTACTCACACCCACAAACTACAAGTTTAGCAAGCTGAGCTTACTTTATCTCAAGGAATAGCTCCCAGGAAATCTCTTAGAAATGTAGTGACTGTGACCCTTGAAAGCCTCCTTTAAGAAACTTTATGAGGTTTCGTCCTCACTCAAATAAAATAGGGCTGCAGGAAGGACATGCTCAGGGAAAGCGAGATTAGTGGAAGGAATGAGGAGAAGAGGGAGACTTAGGATTCAGCAAGAGGGTGTGTGCTTGGGACTGGGGACAGATGAATCTTATAAGGCAAGTCAGAGGAAAAATAAAACAAGGGAGGTCAGTGGGTGATTTGTGAAGACTTCACTCTGTGGGAATAAGAAAGGGAAATGAATTTAGCACACACATAAAAATGTTTCCCAAATGGATGCAAGGAGTAGGGGATGCAAAGGTGGGGAGGATGGAAAGAGAGATGATATTGGGCTGATCAGGCAGGGGGCAGCTGCTCGACTCAGTCTGACAAGGGAGATGGTGAATTTGGTTGTGGAAAACTGAGCCGTCCAGGGTTATAATGTTTGAAAGCCTGGAAGAGGCCATAGTCAAAGCATGTTTGAAGAGTCAGAGTCAGGATCATCCCCAAAATAGTCAATTAGTCTGTGTATCATATACCAGGACTGGCTTCATGGGTGTGCAACCAGTGCAGTAGCACAGAGTTAATACTCTATGATCACCATCTTGAAATTCTGAATAATTTTGCCTTGAATTTGTGTTTTAGAAGTGAAGTCCAATGAGCCAGTGAAACTTGCAATGGGAGTTTGGAGGAGCCTCTTTTGCTTACATGTGATCCCACCTCCCGTGATTTCCTCTGCTTCCCCATCACTCGTTCTCTGCTGTCTGCTCTGTTCCCTACTGTCTGTAGCCCCAGGCAGGTCTGGACTCCTCTACCTCCTCCACCCTGCCACCACTGCCACCCTCAGTCAGTGCAGCACCCAGGTCTCATCAGCAGGGAAGCCTCTTCTGCCATCACTCTCCATGATTACCTTGCCCCTGGCAGGAGCACAGGGAGAATAAGACCAGAGGCACAACCTCCACATTATCTAGGCTGCAGGATGGCATGTTTTGAAACTAATCAGGGCGAGTTTCTCTCCCACCCTTGATCCAAGCTTCTCCTCACTGTTCTTACATATTCTTGGTTGTCACTCATCTGCCAAAGGTTGGGGTGGCAACTGTGGTAAGGGGAGTTTGACTTTCCCCTTCCCTTCAGTGGGGCACATGTCAGTCAGTCGGGCAGCTGGCAGCAAGGGGATCCAGGTAGCAAGTGTGCAGCTTACATGTGCTCAGACTCACAGAGTAGGACACCCAGGCACCTACAAGCCTCTGCACTCACCCTGTGAGTATCCATGTGCCCAAGCGGTGCAACATTAGTATATTAAACAAACAATAATAACAGTAAGGAAACAAAAACACCATAACAGGTGGAGACAGAGAGAGACAAAAACATCAGAAGAAATAAATTTTTTATATTTCTGTATGTTTAAAAGCACTTTTTTTCTGCTTTTTGAATACAAACCTGCTATGATCTGATTCTTTGTGTCCTCTCAAAATTTATATGGTGAAATCCTAATCCCCAATGTGATGGCATTAAGAGATGGGGCCTTTGGGAAGCCATTAGGTTGTGATTAAAGCCTTTATGAATGGAATTAGCCCCTTATACAAGAGACCCAGAGAGCTCTCTTACTCCTTCCACCATGTGACTACACACCCAGAAGGTCCCTTCTATGAACCAGAAAGTGGCCCCCACTAGACACTGAATCTGTCTTGATCTTGGACTTCCCAGCCTCCAGAACTGTGAGAAATAAATGTCTGTTGTTTGTAAGACACCCAGTCTATGGTATTCTGTTATAGCAGCCCAAACAGACTAAGACAGGGCCCCACACTTTCATTTTGCACTGGACCCCACAAATTATGTGGCCTACACCTTTGAGTGTGGGATGGGGAAAACAGGTGGGGCCAGTTTAGAATTGGGTAGGAAGGAGAGGGAAGAGAATTAACTAAATGAGAATGTAGTTCTGAGACCAATGGGTGGGAGCTGCTCAGATATGCCAAGGTGCATAATAGATGCTGGAGAGGGAAGAGGAAGGAAGGGTCAGGTTGGGAAAAGAAGAGGAGATGAGCCACAAGTTTCACTTCAACTTTTCCATGAGCAGAGTCGGTCCTGACCAGATGCAGGTAGCAGCCGGTGCCTGAGTCACAGTGCCACTGTGGGTCTGTGGGACTTTCCTAGCCAGCTCCACTCCTGAGTGGATGTTCAGCTACGGTGGATGAAGGACAAGACCTGAACGAGGAAAAGGAAAGGAGAAGGGCTTCTCAGGAACTGGCTGAGGGATGCTGAGGACTGGGGGAGCTGAGAAAGAACAAAACCACAGGAAAAAATGAGGAGATAAAATAGGTGGGGAAAGTGACCAGGACCAGAAAAAAAAGAAAATAATTGGGAGAGAAGGAGCTAGATATATAGATCACTGACAATTGGGCGCTCACTAAACATAGGAGACCGTAGAGGAAAAAGCTAGGATGAGTAATGTCAACCTGGAAAAAGAACCTGAGGCACTGATAATACGTTAGAGTTTATTTGAGCTGATATATGTGATTGCAGCCCAGCAGATGCAGCCAAGGTGCCTTGGAATGTGCTACAATTTGTGGGCCAGATTTCAGTATTTTTATAGTCACAAAGAAGGGGAGAACACAGGGGAGAAGGGGGGATAACCTCTAATGAGCACATCAGTTTTTCTATTGGTTACATAGCATGGCATAGGTTAGTGGTTGATCCTTTGTTACATTTTACATACAGATTTATGAGTAAGGGTTATAAGACACATGCTCAGCATTCCCAGATTAATTTATAGCCTTTTTAAGACATTACTAAGTCTTGATTTAGATTAAAAATAGTCCTGTAGTAACAGTTCCAGGATGTAGGCATATGACGGTCACCCCATTCCAAGCCCTTCCCCCCAAGGCTTTAGGAATTTAGCTGAACTCGGATTTCTGGTTTATCAGTAGGATACACCCTGATTAGAAGTCAACCAGACAGGGGGTCCCAGCTATCGTAGAGGAGTCCAGTATTCTTACATTTGTCATCAGATCTCCCCTGGGGATCCTTCTTCTTGATCCATTGTTGCTCAGGCCCCAAGCAAGCTCATGTTGTTTCTAGCAGCTCTTATTACTTGCTACCCCAGATACCACCATAGCTCTTGAATTTCTTCTTCCTCCATAAACCTCTCCTCAGAACAAAAATGTGATCTCCTCTCCCATACAGTCTCATACTCTTGTCTGACTTTCCCCTCCTCGCCAACAGAAACCTCAGCTTCCCCAGCAGAGAAAACCACTGCCTCTTGTAACCACATGCCTTTTCATGGGCTTCTTGTTTTCCCTCCTACTCTGATTCAAGTTTGTCTCTCATCTTTCTGGCTTTCAGTGGTTCTCCCTTCATCTGGCCTATGTGCTTCTCACCTCTCACAGCAAATTTCTTGCAGTGAAAGGGGCTATAGACTGAAAGTCAGGAAGAAATTCTGCATGGGACACCTGCTGGATGCACTAAATAGGAGAGATCATCAGCACTCTGGCCTCAGTTTCATTATCTGTAAAATGGATGTACTGAAAGAACTGAATGTTCTCTAATATTACTTATGGCTCCAACATCCTGCGTGTCTCACTGTGCCCTGACACCATCCCATCCACATGTTCTTCTTTTTCCACACTCTGCTTCTTCCTTATTCCCTCTCACTCTTCCATGTCTTTGCCATCACTCCCCTCTCAGACCTTATCTCAGTTCCCAGAGCCTCTTCTTCATTTTCTCATACTCCTTATCCATTTAATCTAATCTCAGTAACTTCTCCTTGACTTTCTTTCCAAATCTGAAGCATTGTTTTACAATATGGCCTTTAGATTCCTGTGTGTAAATGTATAAAACACAGCCATGATTCTGTTTTTGGCAAGATAGCACACTACATTACTTGAAAAGACTTACTAGTGTGAAACAACGAAAAATACAAGATAATTTGTTTAATTCCTTTTAAATGCAGAACTGCATTTACCATGAAATAAGCAAAGCCTTCTAGGAAACAAAACAAAGATGAAATGGAAACCCAGAGAGGCAAACAGGATCTGACACAAGGGCATATGTGGCATTATCTTATATGGATTCCCCAGGGGTTTGGGTACTGTGGTCACTTGCATCAGTATATGTGCCTTCTGACCAGGCAAACAAGGTGAAGGCTGCAACCGAGGCTTCTGTTACACCCTCACCTGAGTGACAACACAGACTAGAAAAAAGCCCATCCAATTATACAGAGAAAAAAGCTTGTCTATCTATTCACTAAATGTTGGTTTTGTTTTTCCTATTATGAGAATTACTAATTACAAGTCTGGGTTTGGAGTAGAAATCTCTACTTGCACGATCCTGAAATTCACAACTTAATAAGCTGAAATAAAAAGTGATTCCAAGTTTGTAATACTCCTGTGACACCTGCTGGAATTTAAAGTGTGGGAGTTTAAAATATGCCACACCAAAGTGTGCTTTTCTGACATATTTCAAGATGGCTATTGGGAGGGGCTGCAGACACAGGAATAGTTCTTAAAAGCTGTCCTTTTGATTTGCATCTGCAAAGAAAATCTATATTGTGAAGTAAACAGCAGTTGTAAACAGGCTGTGATATTACATTTATATTTTTGATTTTTGTCCATGCTTCCTGGCTCATGCTACTCTGATCTTCTCCTGCCTTCCTTTCATCAGCTCCTTTTTCTCTCCAAGGCAGAAAATTGTCTGACCTACCTTAGCTGGTTGGAGGTCATAGGCCCCCATTTCAGGAGGGGCCCTGCCTCAAGCCTGAGAGGAAGAAAGGCTACACAGAGAGGCCAGGAAGAATCTGAACAAACATGCCTTGCTGGGTGTCCCCACCCAGTCTGTTAGTGTTAGATGACATCCTTTTTGACCTATTCCATTTCTGCACAGTTGTCCATGTTTTAATCATGCCTACATAATTAAGCTTTTGTAAAAACCGAAGAGCACAGGATTTGAGGAACTTCTAGACAGCTGAATACATGGAGGTTCCTGGAGGGTAGCTTGCCAGGGAAAGTATGGAAGCTCCATGCCCCTTCTCCCATACTTCACCTTATGAAACTCTTCATCTGTATGCTTTATAACATTCTTTGTAATAAATGAGTAAAAATGTAAGCAAGTGTTTTCCTGAGCTCTGTGAGCCACTCAGCAAATCAGATGATCCCAAGGAGTGGGGGATGTGGGAACCCCAATTTGTAGCCAGTCAGTGAGAAGTGCAGTGAGAAGCACAGGTAAAACAACCTGGAGCTTATAATAGGCATCAGAAGTTGGAGGGGTTGGAGCAGTTTGGGGGATTGAGCTTTCAACCTGTGGGATCTGATGCTATCAAGTAGATAGTGTTGGAAGTGAATTGGAGGCCACCCAGCTGGTATCCACTGAAGAATTGCTGTCTTTTTTGCTAGTGGGGAGAAACCCTCACACATGTGATCACAGAAGTTAGTCTTCTGTGATAATTGTGCTATGAGAGTATAGGAAAAAAAATGTGTTTTTTTTCCCCTCCATATACCCACTTTCTCTGGTGCCCCCTTATCTGCCTTATCTGGATCTAGCTCAGATGATATCAACACCCCAACCCAGAGATATCCACAGGATGTTAAATACTCTTCTGAGGGCTATTACTTGAGAGACTTTATCTGCTTAATAAGACAACCAATTTTTTGCAGTGCACTTTCTCTGCACACCCTCCTGTAGCTTCATGCCACCACACTGCAGGAGACTCCAAGCTCCTATCTCTTTCCGTACAGTATGAAAACTTCAACCATCTGGCTCTTCTTTTAGTCATATTTTGTGTGGTCCCCATCTATATGCATGTTAATAATTGGTTTGCCTTTTTTCTTGTTAATCTGTCTAATATAAGTTTGTTTTATACACTGAAAGTATCAAACCTTCAGAGGTGAGGGGAAAGGAAAATTTCCTTCACTCCTACAAAGGAAAGTGGATCTCAAGAGAATGACATCCAATATGAGCTGCAAAGGATACCCACACATAAAGTCTTTTCTAATGTGAGGCCACCCTCCCAAATTGGAGAACATAGGAATAAACAATCTATCAGAAGAAAAGTTGACAGATAAAATAGTTTAGTTGCCTTAAGAAATCACACATACAGGAAATTATATTTTAAAAGCTTAACAATGTAAAAAGAAATGACTCCAGAAAATAAAGATACATTGTCCAAAAAAAAAAAGTCATATTTTTAAAACAAATTAAATGTCTAGAAATTAAAACTCTAAACACTATAATTTAAAATTCAATGGGTGGATTAAAAAACAGAGAAATCAATTTTTAAATGTTTCCAATTTGGGAGACCTGAAGAATTTCTTGTAGTGCAATACATAGATAAGAGCTATTGAATATGAAAAAAAAAAATTAAGAGACATAAAGTTTAGTATAAAATCTAATATAAATCCAATAGGAATTTCATAAAGAGATAAAACACATAATAGGAAGAGAAAATATTTAAAGAAATCATGGCTGAGAACTTTCCAGAATTAAAGATATGAATCATTATATTCAGGAAAGACAAAGCTCCAAAACAGAATTAATGATTTTGAAAAACAATCTTCATTTTTCATAGTGAAGAAAAAAACTCAAAGATATGGGTAACTATGAATATAAGATGATGTAAAGCAAAGTTCCTTTTTCTTATATTTTAGTCAATGCTTAAATAAACAATCTATTAAATACCAAGGACTTCCCTAAATCCTAAGATTACAAAAAGCAGAAAGATAAAAACTCAAACTCTAGAAAAAGAAACAGGTAAACCAACCATAAAAAATAGTGTGAGAATTCTCACGAGAGAAAGGTACAGGGAAAAGAATAAGCCTCACTAAATCTGTTTTATCTATATTTGCACTGTTTACATGGCCTTGCTCACCATGAGCACTAGAATTTTTACTACAATAATCAAGCAGGACCTAGACAGTGAGATCATACTTGTATATCCATGAGACTATCTCAAGTGATTTTTAATTCAGAAATTTATGAAGATATCAAAAAGGATTGGAACTGAATCTACATAATGAGCACCACATATGATACCTTGAGAGTTGAGGCATCAACTTGTAACTCCTCAGAAAGAAGCTCATGGGCCGAGCCCGTGGCGCACTTGGTAGAGTGCGGCGCTGGGAACGCTGCGACGCTCCCGCCGCGGGTTCGGATCCTATATAGAACTGGCCGGTGCACTCACTGGCTGAGTGCTGGTCACGAAAAAGGACAAAAAAAAAAAAAAAAAGAAAGAAGCTCATAAGAATTCTTGGTGTCAGGAAACACTTTCTTAGCCATGTTTAATAGTTCTCACCAGTTCTAGCAATCACTAAAGTATAATAATTAACACTCCTAGTAGATGTCTCTCCTAGTGCCAATTTTTTTTAATATTGCTTTTTTACCTTGCTTATTTTGCCCAGGTTTTTTATTATCACATTGAAAGCAGCAGAAGGCACTCTTTGCTATGTGAAGGCTCAAAGTTCTCTTTATGAGCATTCTCTACAAAGACTATGCTAAGAAGACTTTGATTTTCCCAATATTTTCTGAAATGTTGCCTAAATGTTTAATTCTTAACCTGCAATTCCTGCTATATGCTTGTTTACTTTACTTCCTTGTTAAGGACTAATTATTTCCTAGAAGAAAAATTTGCCAACACTAGATGAATTTGTTTCTACAGCCACCATACCAAAGTGTCACAGACTGGGGGACTGGAATAACAGAAATGTATTTCTCACAACTCTAGAGGCTCGAAGTCCAAGGAAATTTTTCAAGCATTTTGGCAGGTTTGGTTTTTTCTGAGGCCTCTCTCCTTTGCTTTCAGATGGCCACCTTCTTGCCATGTCCTTACATGTCTTCCCTCTGTGTGCACACACCCATGCTGTCTCTCTGTGTGTCCAAGTTATTCTCCACATAAGGACACCAGTCAGATCGATTTAAGACACATTCTAACAGCCTCAATTTAATTTAATTATGTCTTCAAAGTCCTTATCTCTAAATACAGTCATGTTCTGAGGTGCTGGGGGTTAAGCTTCAACAAATTAATTTTGAGGAGACTAAATTTACTGCACATCGTTGGGTATTCTCACTTTTCAAAATATTCTTCACTTTTTTAGGCTCTACTTGCAAATGTGTTTTTATTAACAAAGGTATCATAAATAACTAGACTTAGAAGTCTATTGCCATAGCTTATGAAAGTAACACTTAACTTCCAAACAGTCTATAACTCTGTATTGTTTCCTTATTAATAATGGCTGTCTGGGGTTGGTTTGTGAATGGTGCATCTTCAGTGAAGGATATTCATCGACATCAGTGAAGAAGATTGAGCTGCTGAGCTTTGTGCTTATCTAAAATCTAAAGGAGCTGAGATCTCAGAAGAGAACTCAGAAGGTGGACTTCCTGTAGACTTAGCTCAAATTACTGAAGCCTGTGATGTGTGTCTGAAGGAAGATGATAAAGATATTGAAAGTGTGATGAGCAGTGTGGTTTCTATCCTCTTAGTCTTGGAACCAGACAAGCAAGATGCTTTGATTGAAAGCCTATGTGAGAAGTTGGTCAAATTTCAGGAAGGTGAAAGACCATCTCTATGACTGCAGTTGTTAAGCAACCTATTAAATGTACCCAAAAGACAAAAAGGGGGGGGGGCTCCCTGTGGCCAAAAAGAGATGCTCCAAAACTATCAAACAGAACTAAATGGCAAATGGCCATAGTAGGATGAGGAATTAGACACACATTCCCCAACTTGAACCATATATGTACGTTACTGATTGTAATGAGACTTTTCTTTCCTGTAACTAAGCAGAAACCAATTCCTGAAATATAATATTAAAGCAGCCACAGCTGGAAACTTTCCCATCTGGCTCCCAACAGACCATCTGTCCACCAGCCAGCCAACCCCCACACCCCATTCTTGTGGCGTACTATAGCTCAATTGGACAGAAAATAAGATTCACAAACATTCTTTCTCTGATAAGGGGCACAATCGCCAAACCAGCTTTGGCCAGTTCAGAGAGACTGTGTGTCAACTGTCTTTTGTGCCCTGTAGTTACTTTTTGACATCAGGTGCCACATTTCACCTCATTTTAATATTCAGTCTACACCCCAAAGTGAGCAAGGGCAATATGTTATGTGTATGTTTACCCATTGCACACATGCATGACTTCACTCATAAATATTCACAGAAGCTCCTGAAACTGCTAAATATGTATGTAAGTTTGACCCTGCAAGACAGAAATACCATTCCCTACCTCCCTCTTATGGAGCGTGCATTTTCAGTTTTCCCTGGAGATCCCATTGTCCCAATCTGCAGATTGTGTTTTTTTGTTTGTTTGTTTGATTTTAAAAATAGAGTTTCTCTTTTTCTTTCTCTATAGATCTAATGGTCTTTTATTAGTAAACCTCTCAATAGAATGGATAAAAATATTCCAATACGATATGCAGCATATTGCAGTTTTATTAAAATGGCAGCATCCATCCAGTGCATTCCCACTGAGCTAGATCAAGTTAGAAAATGGATTTCACACTAGAATCTCACCACTGAAACAAACACACCCTTTTAAAAATACCCATGAGACACTTGTGGATTGTAAGAAAATGATGCTGCCTCAAAAGTCATGGTGGATTTACTCAAAAGCTATGCAAAGGACAATGCTTTCCAGGCTGGAGTTGATGTCCACAAGTGTATTGAATTTAAATAAATGTTTCTTATTTTTAAGGTACCAACCCAGTATTCCCTTGAGAATTTCTTGTAAGGGTGGTCATGTGGTAGTGAACTCCCACAATTTCTGTTTGTCTGAGAATTATACTATTTGTCCTTCATTTTGGAAGGATAGCCTTGCAGGGTAAAGTATTATTGGCTGGCAATCTCTATCTTTTAGTATTTTGAATATATCATCCCATTCCTTTCTGCCGTTTAGGGTTTGTGATGAAAAGTCTGTTGTTAGTCTGATTGGGGCTCCCTTATAGGTGATTTGATGCTCCTCTCTTGCTGCTTTTAAGATTCTCTCTTTGTCTTTGAGTTTTGCCAATTTGACTACAACATGTCTTATAGAAGATCTTTTCAGGTTGAATACATTTGGGGATCTTTGAGCTTCCTGAATCTGAAGATCTGTGTCTTTTCCTGTACCTGGGAAGTTTTCTGCCAATATTTTGTTGAATATGTTTTCAATGCAATCTCCTTTTTCCTCCCCTTCTGGAATACCCATGACTCGGATATTGGAATGCTTAAAGTTTTCTGATATCTCTCTTAGACTTTCTTCAATGTTTTTGATTCTTTTTTCTTTTTCTTTCTTTCTTTCTTTTTTTTTTTGTCTGCCTGTGTTATCTCAAATAGCCCATTTCAAGGTCAGAAGTTCTCTCATCTGCTTCTGTAAGCCTGCTGGTTAAACTCTGTTGTGTTTTTTATTTCTCTGAATGAATTCTTCAGCTCGGCAAGGTCTGCTACATTCTTTTTCAGGGCATTGATTTCCTCGTACATTTCTTCTTTCAGGCCCTGTATACTTTTCCTCATTTCATTGTGTTGTCTAGCTGAGTTTTCTTTTACCTCATTTGGTTTCCTTAGAATTATCACTCAAAATTCCTTGTCAGACATTTCAAGGGCTTCTTGTTCTACAGGATCTAGAGCTTGAGTGTTATTACCCTTTCGTGGAGTACTTTCTTGATTTTTCATATTTCTGGTATCTTTCCTTGATACAATAAAACTTCTTAAAGAAAACATATGAGAAACACTTCAGGAAGTAGGACTGGTCACAGACTTCATGAATATGACCCCCAAAGTATGGGCAATCGAAGGAAAAATAAACAAATGGGATTATATCAAACTAAAAAGCTTCTGCACAGGAAAAGAAACAATTAACAGAGTTAAAAGACAACCAACAGAGTGGAAGAAAATATTTACAAAATATACATCTGACAAGGGATTAATATCCAGAATATACAAGGAACTGAAACAACTTTACAACCTAAAAACAAGTAACCCAATTAAAAAATGGGCAAAAGCGCTAAATGGGCATTTCTCAAAGGAAGATATATGAATGGCCAACAGACACATGAAAAAATGCTCAATATCACTCAGCATTCGGGAAATGCAAATCAAAACCACACTGAGATACCATCTCACCCCAGTTAGGATGGCTAATATCCAAAAAGACTGTGAACGATAAATGCCAGCAAGGTTGCGGAGAAAAAGGAACTCTCATACATTGTTGGTGAGACTGAAAATGTTGCAGCCTCTATGGAAAATGGTATGGAGGTTCCTCAAACAACTGCAGATAGCTCTACCATATGACCCAACTATCCCACTGCTGGGAATATACCCAGAGAAATGGAAATCATCAAGTTGAAGGTATACTTGTTCTCCAATGTTCATTGTAGCACTATTTACAATAGCTAGGAGTTGGAACCAGCCCAAATGTCCATCATCAAATGAGTGGATATGGAAAATGTGTTATATCTACACAATAGAATACTACTCTGCTATAAAAAAGAATAAAATACTGCTATTTGCAACAATGTGGATGGACCTAGAGAGAATTATATTAAGTGAAACAAGTCAGGCACAGAAAGAGAAATATCACATGCTCTCATTTATTTGTGGGAGGTAAAAGTAAATAAATAAATACACAAACTGGGGGGTAGGAGGGAAGAAGACACAACAATCACAATTTCTTGAAGTTGATATGACAAGCAAACAGATATGAAGTTGTTGGGAGAGAGGGGGGTGAGGAAGGTGGGAGGGGGGTTCAGTAATGGGCCACAATAATCAACACATTGTATATTGACAAAATAAAATTAAAAATAAATAAATAAATAATGTCTCTGTTTTCTAAACTGCATAAATAATTTTAATTTTTCTTTCTTCAGCCTCAAAAGAAACATTATGTTTTTCTTTTTCTTTCATATGATTGCAGAAACAATAACCAAAACTTATAATACCACTAGATTTCTTATTTAAATAAAAAATTCCAAGGTCTATCGCTTAAAATAATACTGCCCTAATATTGAAATTATACAATTTTTAAAGTACATTCTAATCATGCTTTCCTTCCTACTTCTATTTTAAAATTTAAATAGTTGATATGTACTTGAACAAAGCATAAGTGGAAGACTAACATATCTGTCTTTATTAACATATATATATATCTCTTACATATCATGATATGTGCATGGTTTTTCAGTAACTAATCCCAGTTGTCTATAATAATAGTTGCCATTTATGTATATGTATTTATACATATATATATTTATAATGTAATAGTTGTCATTTATGTATACATATTTATACGTATATACATTCATGCATATGTTTTTCAACATCCTTTGCATTCATTGTGATAGTAGGAAACTCTTTAAATAGGCTTTTAATACTTGCATGACTTTTTTTAATTAATATTATTTTTTTACATTCTATGATGTTGTTCCTGAGCAGTTGGGAGGGAGGGAGGGGTAGAGGAGAAAGGGGAAGGAAATGTGATGGAAAAAGGAGGAAGGAGGAGGGGCAGGATTGAGGCCTGTGGCACCCACACATTCCCACAAGGGAGACCAAGGGACTTCCCATGGTGGCTTGGTCATTGCCAAGCTGGGTGCAGATGTTAGAGGTTATGGCAAAAGCCCTCACCTCCCATCTCCCCAGCTCAGGAACCTGGGACTGTTCTTGCTGTGGGTGTGGTAGGGGTGTGGCTGGGGCCCTCAGCCCCTCACCGAACTGGCTCAAGAGAGCCTGGGACACTCCCTGCAGTGACTTGATGGTTGTCACTGGTCTGGTTGCTCCTGTTGGGGGGGAGGGCATGACCTAGTCCCTCAGCCCCCCATTGCCTCAGCTCCAGAGAGCCTGGGCACTTCCTGCAGCTGCTTGGTGGTCATCATCATTGGGGTGGTTGTGTTAATGGGGGTTGTGGCCAAGGCCCTCAGCCCCCACCCTTGGGACTGGTTGTGGGCATGGGGGGCATAGCTGAGGCCCCCGGCCCTCCCACCTCTCTGGTTTGGTAGCCCAGGGGACTTCTGGTCCTTCTAGGTGTTAAAGGTGTTCTTTGGTGAACACCTTTACTAGTTAATATCAAACTTCATCTGTGGTTGTGGGTACTTTGTTTCTTCTTTCAGTTCTGTGTTGGATTATTTGCTGTTCCTGCCACTCAGACTCTGTGCTGGAACTAACTTGCTGTCCTTTGCTTACTTCTAAAATGGGGGAACTTCCTGTGAGGACCAGTACTTGAGGTGTGTGGTTGAGCTAAATTGCTGTTTTGCTGCTGATTCCCTAGGCAAGACTTTTTGTTCAGCTCAGGTTTTAATGATTGACTTTATAGGTACTTCCAATTCTAGTGAAATCCGGTGAACCTGGGTTTTGTAGAAACACTGGTCTGGGCCTGAGTCTTTTCATCAAACTGTACCCCATGCAATTCTATATTCCTGACGAGTCTCCTCTGAGTGGTCCTACACTGCTTGGGGGGTAGGTCAGCTGTCCTTGCTGTGCCCCAGTGTTACCCTGGTGGACCCATCTTCCCCACCACCCATGCTCCAAGCACTTCTCATGGGATGGGCCATGTGCTGGTCCCTTGCGATGACTAACTGGCCTCTGAGTGGCTTCTTTTATTCAGTTGTTGTGGCTGCTCAGTCCTGTGTGAGACCATGGGAACCCTATTAGTGGTATTGCCACCAAGGCTCTCTTCTCCCCTGCCACCTCCAAGCAACTTCATCTGAAAGGCACAGCTGCAGCTTTTTGCTGGCTCCTGCTCTGTGCGCTCAGCAGCTCAAGCCTGGAAATGGCCGGGATTCAAAATGATCAGTGGGGCTTTTTTCTTTCTCTCATCGTGGCTTCTCTCTCATTCATGCACTTCGCAGGTCTCTCGTCCTCTTGCACTGAGCTCTAGTGGTCCCAGCTTGGCTGTTGTTGTTTTTTCATAGTTGTAAATCGGTTAATTTATGGGAGAGAGTGATGCTGGAGACCATCTATCCCACCATCTTGACTGGAAGCTGCATGAAATTTTTAATCACCTTGCGCGCGCACACACACACACACACACACACACACACACGTGATGATACTTCAAAAACTTTGTGGAAAAAATAGAATTAAAAATTGGAATTATCCCATGTATCTTCTCAGACCACAATGGATTAAAACTAGAAATTAATAACAAATGAAACTCTGGAAACTATACAAACACATGGAAATTAAACAGCATTCTACTTAATGACATATGGGTCCAAGAAGAAATCAAGCAGGAAATCAAAAAATTTATTGAAACTAATGAAAACAATGATACATCATACCAAAACCTGTGGGATACTGCAAAAGCAGTATTGAGGGGAAAATTTATTCCATTAAACGCTCACTTCAGAAGAATAGAAAGATGGCAAGTGAAAAACCTAACACTTCATCTTAAAGAACTAGAGAAACAAGAACAATCCAAACCTAAAGTTAGCAGACGGAAAGAAATCATTAAGATCAGGGCAGAACTGAATGAAATTGAAAACCAAAAAACAATTCAAAAGATCAACGTATCAAAAAGTTGGTTTTTTGAAAAGATAAATAAAATTGACAAACCATTAGCATGGCTAACAAAAAAAAGAAGAGAGAAGACTCAAATAACAAAAATTAGAAATGAAAAAGGCGATATTACAACTGATTCATCTGAAATACAAGGAATCATTCGAGACTACTATAAACAACTATACGCCAACAAATTTGAAAATCTGGAGGAAATGGATAAATTTCTGGACACACACAAGCTCCCAAAACTGAACCGTGAAGACGTAGAAAATTTGAACAGACCAATAACAATAAAGGAGATTGAAGCTGTTATCAGAAGGCTCCCAACAAAGAAAAGCCCAGGACCAGATGGATTCACAGCAGAATTTTACCAAACATTCAAAGAGGAATTGACACCGATTCTTTACAAACTATTCCAAAAGATTGAAACGGACGCAAATCTCCCAAACTCATTCTATGAAGCAAACATCATCCTGATACCAAAACCAGGTAAAGATATAACCAAAAAAGAAAACTACAGGCCAATATCCTTGATGAATATAGATGCAAAAATCCTCACTAAAATACTAGCAAACAGAATACAGCAACACATACGTAAAATTATTCATCATGATCAAGTGGGATTCATCCCAGGGATGCAAGGTTGGTTCAACATATGCAAATCAATAAATGTGATACACCATATTAATAAACTCAAACACAAGGACCATATGATCATCTCTATAGATGCTGAAAAAGCATTTGATAAAGTTCAGCACTCATTCATGACAAAGACCCTCTATAAGTTAGGTATAGAGGGAAAGTATCTCAACATAATTAAAGCCATATATGCCAAACCCACTGCCAATATCATCCTGAATGGGGAAAAGCTGAAAGCTTTTCCTTTAAGAACAGGAACTAGACAAGGATGCCCACTCTCATCACTCCTATTCAACATAGTGTTGGAAGTACTAGCCAGAGCAATCAGAGAAGAGAAGGAAATAAAGGGCATCCAGATTGGAAAAGATGAAGTCAAACTGTCCCTCTTTGCAGATGACATGATCCTATATATCGAACAGCCTAAAACCTCTACAAAAAAACTGTTGGAATTGATAAATGATTTCAGCACAGTAGCAGGATACAAAATCAACACACAAAAATCAGTAGCATTTCTTTTCTCCAATAGTGAACATGCAGAAAGAGAAATCAAGAAAGCCTGCCCATTTACAATAGCCACCAAAAAAAATAAAATACTTAGGAATTGAGTTAACCAAGGAGGTGAAAAATATCTATAATGAGAACTACAAACCACTGCAGAGAGAAATTAGAGAGGATACAAGAAGATGGAAAGATATCCCATGCTCTTGGATTGGAAGAATCAACATAGTCAAAATGTCCATACTACCCAAAGTGATATACAAATTCAATGCAATCCCCATCAAAATTCCAAAGACATTTTTCTCAGAAATGGAAAATCTATTCAGACATTTATATGGAACAATAAAAGACCACGCATAGCCAAAGCAATGCTGAGCAAAAAAAATAAAGCTGGAGGCATAACACTACCTGACTTTAAGCTATACTACAAAGCTATAATAACCAAAACAGTATGGTACTGGCATAAAAACAGACACACTGACCAATGGAATAGAATAGAGAATCCAGAAATCAACCCACACACTTACTGCCAGCTGATCTTTGACAAAGGCACCAAGCCTATTCACTGGCGAAGGGACTGCCTCTTCAGCAAATGGTGCTGGGATAACTGGATATCCATATGCAGGAGAATGAAACTAGATCCATACCTCTCACCATATACTAAAATCAACTCAAAATGGATTAAGGATTTAAATATACACCCTGAGACAATAAAACTTCTTAAAGAAAACATAGGAGAAACACTTCAGGAAATAGGACTGGGCACAGACTTCATGAATACGACCCCAAAAGCACGGGCAACCAAAGGAAAAATAAACAAATGGGATTATATCAAACTAAAAAGCTTCTGCACAGCAAAAGAAACAATTAAAAGAGTTAAAAGACAACCAACAGAGTGGGAGAAAATATTTGCAAAATATACATCTGACAAAGGATTAATATCCAGAATATATAAGGAACTCAAACAACTTTACAAGAAGAAAACAAGCAACCCAATTAAAAAATGGGCAAAAGAGCTAAGTAGGCATTTCTCTAAGGAAGATATACAAATGGCCAGCAGACGTATGAAAAAATGCTCAACATCACTCAGCATCCGGGAAATGCAAATCAAAACCACATTGAGATACCATCTAACCCCAGTTAGGATGGCTAAAATCCAAAAGACTATGAACGATAAATGCTGGCGAGGCTGCGGAGAAAAAGGAACTCTCATACATTGTTGGTGGGACTGCAAAATGGTGCAGCCTCTATGGAAAATGGTATGGAGGTTCCTCAAACAATTGCAGATAGATCTACCATACGACCCAGCTATCCCACTGTTGGGAATATACCCAGAGGAATGGAAATCATCAAGTCGAAGTTATACCTGTTTCCCAATGTTTATCGCAGCACTCTTTACAATAGCCAAGAGTTGGAACCAGCCCAAATGCCCATCATCAGATGAGTGGATACGGAAAATGTGGTACATCTACACAATGGAATACTACTCAGCTATAAAAATGAATGAAATACTGCCATTTGCAACAGCATGGATGGTCCTTGAGAGAATTATATTAAGTGAAACAAGTCAGGCACAGAAAGAGAAATACCACATGTTCTCACTTATTGGTGGGAGCTAAAAATTAATATATAAATTCACACACACACACACACACACACACAAAAAAAAAAAAAAAACTGGGGGGCGGAAGAAGATATAACAACCACAATTACTTGAAGTTGATACGACAAGCAAACAGAAAGGACATTGTTGGAGGGGAGGGGGGGAGGGAGAAGGGAGGGAGGTTTTTGTGATGGGGAGCAATAATCAGCCACAATGTATATCGACAAAATAAAATTTAAAAAAAAAAAAAGATTTAAAAATTTTTTTTAAATAAAGAAAGAAAGAAAGAAAGAAAGAAAATCCAAATCTTTCCATGAACTTTTTGAAGTGCCCTCCTATATACACCCACACACATATATGTGTGTGGGTGTATAAGTATGTTTAGCTCTGTCACACTTGATATTTATGTATTTACTGTTGCATCACACAATGCACTTATATTCCAACATTGTCAGGAATTTTCCACACATACCCACATACCCATGTAGACTTTCTGAGGACTAATAGGATTTACAAACAGACATGAATGGAGTGCCCATAAGATCTAAGTAGTAACCACAAATTTACTTTTTGTTCCTTCCTATTTCTTCCATTTATTGTGATCCAAAGGCCAAGCATCCTTGACTGGCTCCAAAGTGTGCAGGTACATACGAACTTGCCAGTAAGTATTGTTAGAGAAAACTATCTGGAAAAAAATATAAATAAGGAGAGGAACTCTTAACATTCCAACAAAATCAGAGGATAAATTTTCTTAATTTTAAAAACAGTAACTCTACAGCTTGAGCTTCTGTATAAATATTTGTTATGCAGATATGATAGATATATTGTCATTGTTATTCCTCATCTCCCAACACCCAGCCCAAGCAGTTTCATCATTGATGTTTTTCCTCTCTTGAGTGAGATTTTAAATACAAGTGTATCATACATTGAATCCTGAAGATTTTGTACTTCTCCTTCAATATTGTGTTGGCCATTCTCAGTCTTTTGTCTCTTAGGCTACTGTAAAGGCAATGGCCACAAGTCCACCATCTTATGTTTATTTATTTTAAAAATATATTTATTGAATGATTATTATGTGTCAGAAAATTTTTAAAGCACTTGTAGTATATCAATGAGTTAAACAGGTAAAATATGACCTAGTGGAACTTACATTCATGGGGTGTATGTTTCACTTTTAAATCAGGAGATCAATGTTGGACACACTGAGAAAGTGAAATTTGAACAAAAATTTAAAGTTAATAGGGTAGTTAGCCTAATTATATAGGGAGAAAGCATATTAGCAGAGAAAACAGACAATGCAAAGGCCCTTAGGCAGAAGCATGTCTGACATTTTCAAAGAAGAGGAAGGAGGCTGGTATAATTGGGGCAGAATTAATGAGATAGGGAGTATTAACAACTAAGAATAATGATGTAGTATGGGCTAGATTATGTAAGGCCTTGGAAGGCATCATAAGAATCCTGGTTTTTAGTCTGAGAGAAATGGAAACCATTTTTGAATTAGAGGGGATGAGTAACATGATTGTGATTTATGTTTTAAATGTATCATTCTGGGCACTGTGTTGAGAACAGACTCTAGAAGACAGGAGCAGAATAAGAGAATCCACTAAGGAGTGTATTAGAATAATCAAGGCAATGGACAATAGTGGCTTGGGCAGGAGCTGATGCAGTTTATGTGGTAAAAAGTGATCATGCGGCAAATATATTTTGAAGGTAGAGTCAACAGGAATTCCTGATGGATTAGATGGGGAGTATGAGAGAAAGAATAAAATCCAGAATGATAATAGGATTTGGGCATGAGCAATTGGAAGGATAAAATTTATATAACTGATATGAGAGAGCCTGCAGATGGAGCTAGTTTGAAAAGCAGGATTTTATTGTTAACATGTTAACTTTCAGATATCATTTAAATATACAAGTAGAAATATCAAGAAGTCCATTGTAAGGTTTTATTTTCAGGAATAGACAAATAGATTTTATTGCAGAAAACAACTATAAAATGTGGGTACAACTCTAGGTGCAACACAGCTACTTGGAGGTATTAGAAAGTGAGAAAAATTTGGCAGATACTGAAGGGGAATCAACACCTGGAAGAAGGAATCAATACTGTGTGAATTTACCTTTCTTTTATTTCTTTTTTCTTTTCTTTTCTTTTTTTTTTTTTTTGGCATTTAGCCTTAGAGGAAGCCAAGTTGGCATGATGCAGGTGATTAAAACTTTGAGAGGAAATCTGCAGTTCTTACTAATTTGAAGAACCACCGTACAGACAGTTGAAAGAAAGGAGAATAAAGGGAAAAGGAGCCACAAGTTCAGTACATAACTCTGCCCAAACTTTTGGCCAAGACCTGAACCAAGCATACATAGAAGTCTCCAAGCAGCCCTGTAAAAACTGGAGAACAAAACTAAAATTTGAGTGGTTATCCAGCCCAGGGGAGACTGAATTTGCAATTCATTTCCAACCAGGTTAACTTCCTGCTAAAACAAGAGAGAGCAACACTTTCTGGAGAAACACAAGAAAATACAGAGTATCAATAATATATCATACACAGTGTCCAAGATACAGATAAAAAAATTTCAGTAATCATGACCCACTTTCAAGAAAAAATAAAGTCATCAGAGACTGATGCAAGAATGCTCAGGTGATGGAATTAGCAGACTGAACTTTTAAGGCAGTTATTGTAACTACACCCCATCATATAAAAGAAAATATGCTCTCAATAAAAATATAGAAAATATCAGCAAAAAATATATAAAAAACATAAAAGAACTAAATTAAAATTCTAGAAGTGAGAAGTATAATACATGGATTAAAAATTTCTAAGGATAGGTATAGAAGCAGAATGGACCTGAAGACAAAAAAAGGTTATTGAATTTGAAAACAAATCAAAAGGAATTGCCCAATTTTAAGAACAACAACAACAAAATACTAAATAAACGGAACCTAAGAGATCTGTGTGACTGTATCAAAAAGTCTAACATATGTGTAAATGGAGTTCCAAGAAAATAAATAGAAAATGAAGAACAAATCTTTGAAAAAATAACGACTAGAATTTTCCCAAATTTGATGAAATATATTCACTTATAGATTCAAGGAACTAAGAAAACTCTAAGTATAACTAATAAAAAGAAAACCACATTTAGGCACATTAGAGTTAAACTGATGAAAACAAAGATAAAGAGAATATTGTGAAGGCAGGCAACCACACACAAAAAACAATTTTGAACTATTTTGACTTTTCATCAGAAACAGTGGAGACCAGAAGAAAGGGTAGCATCTTTAATGTTCAGAAAGAAAATAAACTGTCAACCCAAGATTCTACATAGAGTGAAAATATCCTTAAAGAATGAAGGTAAAGTTTTTAAAAAATTTAGGTTAAATAAAAAAGTCTGTCTTTAACAGACATGGATCTCAAAAATATGCTATACAAGAATTTTTAGGCTAAAGGAAAATAAAACCAGAAGGAAACTTAGATTTTAAGAGGGAAATGAGAAGCACCAGAAATGTTAAATATGTTAAGATATACAAATAACTTCCATTGTTATTATTCTTATTATATTGTATTGTGAGGGTTATAACACAAAAAAGACATAATTTATACCAAATATACAGAAATTTAATCAATTTATGTTATAAAATTGTTACATTTTATGGTGAAATGGTATGATATTCACTCTAATTAACCTATCAAAAGCTAAGGATATATATTGAATCTTTAGCAAAACCACCAAAAATTGCAGAGGCTTAGATAAAGGGTAGTAGAAATATTAAAACTGAATTTTAAAAAATATTCAATCAATCCAAAAGAAAAGGAGGAACAGAAAGAAAGAGAGAGGACAAACAGAAAACAAAAAGTAGAACAATAGTTCTAAATTTAACTTTTTAATAATTATAATAAATGTTAAAGGACTAAACACTAATTAAAAGCCACATGTTATCAGAAAGGATATAAATGTAAGATACAACTATATGTGGTACTAAAAATTCACGTTAAATTTAAAGACCAAGAGAGATTGATAGTAGAGTGATGGATAAAGAAAAATGATACAAACATTAAGCATTAAAAATTCTAATGGTTTTATTAACATCAGATAAAGTAGATATTGAAACAGAGAATGTATCAGAGATAAGGAATGATAATTTATAATAAGTGGCACAACTCATCACAAAAACATACAAACATGATTGTGTGTATACCTAATAACAGAAATACAGAATAATTGAAGCAAAGATTGATAGAATTAAAGGAAGAAATAGGCTATTGTACAATCAATGGAGATTCGGTTAGAAATTTTCATATGCACATCCATGTCAGTAAAAACATAGAAGACATAAACAAACAAACAACCACCTCAATCTAAATGATATTTACAATAATCTACAGACAACAACTGCAAAATTCACATTATTTTCAAGTGCACATGACATGATCATCAAGGTAAATCATAAACTAAGTCACACACACAAAAATTCATAATTTAAAAGAATAGAAGTTGCTCATATTATGTACTCTGATCACAACAGAAGTAAATTAGAAATCAATAATAATATTATTTATTTATTTATTTATTTATTTTTATTTTTTTTTGGTCTTTTTGTGACTGGTAAGGGGATTGCAACCCTTGGCATGGTGTTGCCCGCACCACGCTCAGCCAGTGAGTGTATGGGATCCGAACCCGCGGCAGGAGTGCCGCTGCGCTCCCAAGCGCTGCACTCTCCCGAGTGCGCCACGGGGCTGGCCCATAATATGTTTTAAAACACAAATATTTGGAAACTAAATAATCCACAAATCAAAGAATATATAACAGGAAAAATTAGGAAATATTCCCAAACTAAAGAAAAATGCAACATTATTTATGAGACGTAGATAAAGTAGTGCATGGGGGATATTTATAGCTTTAAATTAAATAAATGTTTATTTTAATAAAAAGAAGGTCTACAATCAATGGCAGAAGAAGCATTTTTTTAAATAAAAGAATAAATCTGATGCAGCTGCAGGCATGACCACACCCTCCCAAGCCCCACAGAGGCGCACTCAGTGACCAAACAGGAGCTGAGGCAGCCTACCACACACTCAACTTCATGCATTGTTACAAAGAGAGTCACCAGCAGAGCCTACAAATAGAGGAGGAAGTCTTTTCCCTCAATAGCCCATTCCATAGTAATAGAAGAAACTAATGTCCTACCAGATGACCAAACATCAATGAAAAAAATACTAGAACTACAAATAAACAAGAAAATATGACACCACCAAAGGAATGTGGTAATTCTCAACTACCAGACCCCATAGAGCAATAAACCCTTGATATCTCCGAGAAGAAATTCTGAGCACTTATCTTAAGAAAACTCAACAAGATAAGAATCAATTAGAGAACACAATGAAATAAGAAAATATATGCAGGATATGAAGGAGGAAATACACAAAGATATGAACAGCTTTAAAAAGAATATCAGAACTGCTAGAAATTAAGGATTCACTCAATGAAATAAATAAATAGAAAAGTTGAGCAGCAGACTAGAACAAGCAGAAGAAAAAATTTCAGACCTCGAAGATGGTGTTTTTTAAATAACCCAGGCAGACAAAAAAAAAAAAAAAAAAGAAAGAAAGAAAAGAAAAAAAAAAAGAAAGAAAGAAAGAAAAAGAAAAAGGAAAAATAATTAGAAAAATGAAGAAAATTTAAGAGAGCTAGCAGATAACCTCAAGCACACAAACATCTGAATCATGGATATCCCAGGAGGGGAGGAGAAAGGAAAAAGGATTGAAAATCTATTCAAGGAACTAATAACAGAAAACTTCCCAGGTATAGGGAGAGATGGCAGACCCTCAGATCCAAGAAGCCCAAAGATCCCCAAACAGATTCAGTACAAAAAGTTCCTCTCCAAGATACATTATAGTAAAACTAGCAAAACTCAAAGAGAGAATTCTAAAAGCAGCAGAAGAAAGTGTCAAGTACCTATAAGGGAGCCCACATCAGACTAACAACAAATTATTCAACTGAAACCTTAAATTCCAGAAGAAAATTCAAAATCCGTCAAAAAAAAAAAAAAATTACCAGCCAAGAATTCTATACTCAGCAAGGTTATTCTTAAGAAATGAGGGGAAAACAGTGTATGTCCCATACAAACAAAAATTATGGGAGTTCACTACCACAAGACCAGCCACAAGACCAGACCTTATGATCTTAAGATCTTAAGATTCTATGATCTTACTCTTTTTGAATATATTAAGACTTATTCTGTGGCCCAAAATAAAAATAATGGTAAATAAAAATAAAAGGGTGTTGACTGGGAAAAGTAGCTGTGAGAGAGACTTCTGAGTGCTGCAAATATTCCTTACAGGGGTGGTGGTTTATGCTTGGGTTCCTTCCAGAAACAGACTCTAAAACGGGAAAGGAGAGAAAGCCTACACAGTAACCTATATTGACATGGAGAGCTTTATAGTTAATTCCATTTGGGGACATTATGCCAGGTAGCAGGGGTGGGACCCTGGGAAAAGTAAAACTTTCAGGAAAAGAGGGAAAGCCAAGACAGTCGTGTTATAAGGCTGATTACCACAATGGAAAACTGGGATCTGATCTCCCTGGGACCCTCTGATGAGAGATAAAGATCATGCCTCAGAAATGTCCACATGAAGAACATGAGAGGAAAACATATCCATGACTACTGTCCCCTAATTGTCAAGGACTTCCCATGGGGTGATAATATACCCACACTTGCAATTTGAGCATTCACAAATGCTTAGTAGTTTCTCACAGGTGTTCCAACCACATCATGAGAAAAGCCTTTGAGCAAAAAAGCAGGGGATATACATTGCAACTGAAGTGAGGTTCTGTCACCAATTTCCTCAACAAGGACTGGAGGGGAAAACAAAGTGGGCTGAGATGTGCCGCATCATACAAGAGATGTTTTCTAGTATGTTTTATGGGCAAACAAACAAAAAAAGCATATACAAAATAAAAAAATCAGGTTTTTTTTCCCATAGGAAAATTTCACGATGCCACCAAAGGGTGAAATTTAGACATTCACAAGCATCATGTTAGAACTCTAATGGTGTATAAAGAGCAAATCCTCTGAATATTCTATGTTGCTGGCTTCACTGCACTGTGAACTGAAAATCTGGAGCCTGATGTGGAACGCACCTGCAGTGACAGCTGTTCATCTGTTGAGATCCTTATCTTAACCCACCACTTTAAGAAAAACAGGCAAACACAATTTGGTCCATGTAATTAAACTATATTGATGTGCTGAGCTTTGTTGGTAAATGGAGGATTTTATCTACCTCTGTGCTACTTCTCATAGTTACAGTTAACCTTAAATGAGATCTCCATAATGCTTTTGTAATCTGAACAAATCTAATTTCTCTAGCTTTCCAGGGTCATTGTTTACTTAAATCTCTAAATAAAAGTATCTATGAGAAAGAATACCAAACGAATTCCATTAAGCCAAGTAAATTCCATTATTCTAAAACCACAATTAAATAATTTCTATCTTTC
This sequence comes from Cynocephalus volans, assembly GCF_027409185.1. Lineage (NCBI taxonomy): Eukaryota > Metazoa > Chordata > Mammalia > Dermoptera > Cynocephalidae > Cynocephalus > Cynocephalus volans. The sequence continues at coordinate 115,687,302 of NC_084467.1, read as the reverse complement.
CCAATTTTATTTATGTTGTATTAAAATTATATTCATTGGGATCAATTATTTTCCAAATAAAAATTTATACATGGTAAAAAAAAACTATTTGGTGAATAAAATGTTAAATCATACCTACAATGGTTTGCATTTCTGAGTTTTGTTTTGTAGCCCTTAATTTTATGAAATGCAATTTTCCCAGCTAAATTGTACAGATCTAAATGTTTTTATATGCCATCTTATCCACAATAAGTTGTATTTTGTGATGAATTTTACTGCTATTCATATTTCTTTAAAATTTTAGATAAGGCAAAAGTAGTTTAACTCATTGATGTATTTCTAATGAGATATTCTATAATTATTCTTTGTCCTGAATTGGATGGTAACATTGCTAATTTGTTTCTACCACAAATTTTGCAAGCTGAATACTAAATATGCAGGCTCTGGACTAAGAACATATTAATGGGCTTAAATGTTCTCTATTACAAAGACTATCATGTCACCTACAAATAAATGTAGTTAGACATATTGTTTTCTACTCTTTATGGCTTTCATTTCTTTCTTTTGCTTTATTAATTCTTAATAACATTGAGACATCCAGTGCAATGCTGAATAAAAATGGTAAGCACATTCTTAGGGGAAAAAAGTACACAATGTCACCATTTGGTATGATGTTAGCTATAGCTTTTTGGTTTTGCCCTTTATCAAACTGAGGAAGTGTCTTTCTATTCCTAATTAACTGGAGTTTTTTTTGTCATGCAGGTGTTGACAGTTTCAGATCTTTTATTTGTACCTGTTGATACAAACATACGATTATTTGGCTAATTCACTTAATGTGATTAATTACAGTTTGATTTTCAAATATTAAGCCAATCTTCCTTTTCTGGTGTAAACTCCACATGGTAATAATATAATAGCCTTTTGATAGAGGTTGCAGCTTTTATTAAATTTTAAGAATCTTTTTGTGTCTATGTTTATGAGTAAGATTAGTCTTAATTTTCTTTTCTTGTAATTTCTTTGTACAGTTTCATTTTAGGGTTATGCTGACCTCATAAAGCAAATTGGGAACTGTTTGACCTCTCTTTTTTCTCAAAGATTTTATGAAAGTTGTAATTTTTTTCCCTTTAAATGTTTGATAAAATTTACTAAGCCTTCTGGACCAGGATTTTTCTTTATGGAAAGGTTTTTTAAAACAAAATATCTTATTTTTTTTCTTGTATTATTTATTTAATATTTATTATTTATTGTTTTAATAACAAATTATCATTACCGTAGAGCTATTCAGATGATCTCTTTCTTCCTGTCTCAGATTCAGTAAGTGTGATTCTCAGGGAATTTTTTCATATAAAACACATTTTCAAATATATTGGAATAAAGTTTTCTCATTATATTCTCATCTTACCTCTTTAATAACAGGATCTGTGGTAATATCTCTTGTTTTACCATTAATACTGATAACTTCTTTTTTCTCTCTTTTGTCTTGATTATTCTTGGTAGGGATCTACCAATTTTATTAATCTTCTCAAAAACAAACATTTGTCTTTATTGCTTTTCTCTGTTTTCTGTTTCATTGATTTCTTCAATTTTACTTTTATCTTCTATTTATGCTGGTTTTAGTTTGCTGTTTTTATTCTTGCTTCTTAAGGTTGGAGTCAGAGCAATGATTTTGAAACCTCGTTTCTTGTTGATTAACATAAGCATTTGAAGCTCTGGAGTTCCCTTTTCCTCCACTTCTGGAGTCTCTCACATAGTTTGTTATGTTTTCATTATCATTCAGTTCAAAATGTATTCTAATTTCTCTTTTAAATCCTTTATTAGCCCATGAATTATTTAAAATTGTGCTTCTTAATTTCAAATATTTGAGTATTTTCTAGATGTCCTATTGCTACTGACAAATTCTATTTTGTGATCAGAGAATATACTTAGTGATTTCAATCCTTCAGCATTTATTGAGCTTTTTTTTTCTTAATGGCTTAGCATATGGTGTACTACAGTAAAGATTCTATGTGTGCTGGAAAAAAACATATATTCAGAAGCCATTAGGTGTAATGTTCAATAGGTGTATATTAGGTCATTGCGGTTGAGAGTATTGTTCAAATCTTCTATATCCTTATTGAATTTTGTTCACTTATTTTATCAACTGCTGATAGTGTTTTTAAAATCTCCACCATAATTGTGATTTATTTCTCCCTTTGTTTCTGTCAGTCTTTCCCTCTTAATTTTTTTTTCTCAAAGATAGTATTATCTTTATTAAAACATAGATAGACATAGCATCACTTATAAGAGTTCATAAAAGGCACTGTAAATTGTCAAATGATAGTGTGAAAAGGGCAGGACCCCAGCCCAGCTGGTTCTGAGCTCTGCATCACCACACATGCTCACAACCACCTGCTCCACTTAATAGGACACAACCCACAACACCCAAGGGGAGCCAACAGTGACAGTGGGACTTAACTCAAGCCCTGGTCATTTATGTGAATCGTCAGTCAAGTCAACTATCACATGCCTTAGAAGCATCTGGAGCATTCATTGTTGTTCCAGAGGTGACTGGTGTATTTGATCCACTTATTTAAAAAATCTAAGTATTCAATAAAAAACACTTTTCCCTGTCCAATGGCATCCACAGAAATACTGCCATTGTGGAAGAGACACTCCTCCATTTCAATATCTGTAAAAGCTAATGCACGCCTCTGTTGCAGTAGACAGAAGGGAATTTCAAGCAGGCATTTCTGTACAACTGTGTATGGTGGAGAATGCTGGTGTGGTCACACTGTTCTCAGCCCACTGCTCTGCTCTTTAGTGTTCTGTGGGTGGGGTGAGGACCCCCATTAGGGGGAGAAGAAATCCTATTTTGTTCAGAGAATATGGCTGTCTTTGCTTGGGCTTTGTCCACCAAATCCAAGCTGTTTACATGGGTCTGTATGTTGTGTGCATTTTCAGCAGAAACCACCCTGAAGTGCTTCAGTTTTGAGTTCCCTCTCTCCCTTAAAGTCATGGCAAACAGAATCATCCACTTGACTCGGTTCTCTGTATCACATCACTGATATCCTGAGACCTTTCGTATCACTTCAGAAGAAGAGAAATAACACAAGACAGAAGCAGGAGTACACACTAAGAAAATTCTAAGCAGCCAACATCCAGGACACAGACATCTAAAAGCTGTGCCATCTATATGAAGATGTCATGGAGATAATGCAGCAGGAGCACTTCATATAAGTCATTTAGATATGCAACCTGCACGTATGCATTCAGCTAGAACAAAGTGGTCAGGGGATTTAAATGCTACTTAGGGGCCTTCATAATCATTAATTCTATGGTAAGAATGTCTTCTCATGAACAGCCCCATCTGTAACATAAGCTATCTGGTGCAGCTTTAGCGAACAGATTTCCTCTAGTTTGGCAGCAATTAAATATAGACGTAATCTCAAGAAGCTGAAAAAATGTTTTACAGTATTTTCCTGTGCTGCCATATATCTATCAAAGAAAGCCTGTGTCCATGAAAACGTCTCCCTGTGAAGTTAACAGACTTCGCACACTTCCATTAACCAATCCAGAAAAAGTGCTTGTGTTTTAGGCTGCAGGAGAGGGTGTCGCTGCATAAAGTGCTCATTAGCCCTTCAGCAAGTCTTCTTGTTTAACATGATTTTCCAAACCTCCTATCTGCCCAGTTCAGTATAGGCAGCGCTGAGGCTCTGGAGGGGAAAACTGCAAGGCTCATATTTTAGAACTCGGGTATATACAAGTTCATCTTCTTGTCAGGTGTGGGGATCAAGGAGACGGGGTTTGCACAGACTGTATTATCGTCCCAAGGCTGACTGGTCTGTTACGATTCCGTCAATTTTGGCAATTTCTTCATCTGAATCCAAAAAAAAAAAAAGGAAAGAAAAGAAGATGGCCACGTTGTCTTCCTTTTCCTGGCGCGTAGGGAGAAACAGGGCCGCCTTCTTTGCAGATGCCCCTTCCTTCTCCGCCCCCTCTCTCCTCTCCGTCAGGACAGGGCAGAGCTCAGATCTGATCACCTCAAGCTCAACGCAGTCTACGCAGCAGGCAGACAGGCGCGCACGAGCCGAGGAAGGTGGCGAACAGGAAGCTTGGAGGCCAGAGGCGGCGGCGGGCTGAGGGCGCGGGTGCCGGGACCGCTCACCGCTCCTCCCTCTACGCCAGGCCGGCGGCCGGTTCCGCTGCTCCCGAGCCCGGCTTAACGGAAACTAAATCCCTGCGCTGGAGCCGCCCCGGCCAGCCCTCGCGCCCCTGTCCCTGGACGCCCCGCCCCAGCTCTGGGCCCCTCCATGGCCCCATCATAAATTTGGGTGCATTGACATTTAGAATGTTAATGGCGTATGAAATGATTATTTTATTATTACTAAATATTCTACTTACTATTCCCAATTATTTTTAGTCCGTCTCATGTATCTGAATTAACAACTTGTATTATTTCTCTTCATCCTGAAGGACTTCTTTAGCATTTCTTAAATCTGCTGGTAACAAATCTCCAAAGTATCATTAGTCAGAAAATGTATTTATTTCACCTTTATTTTTAAAAGATATTTTTGCTGGGTGTAGAATTCTTGGATGGGTCGGGTTTTGTTAATTTTATTTATTTATTTTTCCTCAGCACTTTAAAGATGTCATTCGCTCTATTATCTTCTGCTTATATTTCTGATAAGTCCCCTGACATTCTTCCCCTTTCCCCTGTAAGTTCTATGTAATTTTTCATGACTGTCTTAAAATTTTCTCTTTATCTTTGGTTTTTAGGAGTTTGACTATGACATGACATGGTGTAGTTTTCTCTGTATTTACTCCACTTGGGATTCACTAGGAGTTTTCAATTTGTGAACTGATAATTTTCATCAAGGTTAGGAAAAATTTGGCCATTATTTCTAAAAAGACTATTTCTGCCCCAGTCCAATTATTATAACACAAGACATAGGTACTGTATTCAGATTTTCATATCTTTTAGGCTTTTTCCTCTACATTTTATTTTAGATAACATCTATTGACCTTTCTTCAAAATTATTGCCTCTTCTGCATTGTTCATTCTTCTGTTAAGGCCATGCAATATGTTTCTTTTACAGAACTCATTCTTTGAATTATTTTTTTAAATTTCTATTTATTTTATGAGATTCTCCTTATATCCCCTTATTTGTTTCATCTTTTACATATAAATATTCGAATATATTTAGCACTAGTTTTTAAAATCCTTTTCTGCTAGTACCAATGTCTAGATTATATGTAAATATGTTTTATGGTGTTTTAATGTTTTATGATGTACTGAATATTGTATATAGATAACAGTGGAGATTGAGTTATGTAATTCTTTTGCTTTGTTTTTATTTCTAATCAGCAGTAATCTTTTCCCTCTCTGTTGCTGCTAAAGATATTATTCCAATTTCACCCAGTATCAAGTTAATAGTGGACAAGGCAGCACTTTTTAAGACTGAACTCACCCCTAGTTAGCCTTTCCTCCCAATGCCACAGCTGTTTCTGCCCAAGTCTGATTTCTTTGATCTTCTCAATGTTTGATCCTGGAACTTGGTGTCAGTTGGAACTCAGTTTTACTTCTTGAATCAGTAGTAGTAGAGCCCCAATTTTGAGGCACCATAAAAATGCATGAGTGTAGAGAGTTATTTCTGCTTTTAGCCACACAGTCACTGCTCTTTTCTCTGCAAAATGGAAGTGGGAAGCCAAGGGAGAATTGTTAGGTCAAGTACATTATTGCTGTATTTTGGAGTCTTCCAGACTCCAATTTCCCTCCCCTGCCACCAACACTACCAATAGCTCATCTATCTCAGCCTTTACCAGGCTTTCTTTTTCACCTTTTCCTCAATAAACTGTCAATGCTAAATGGTCACTTATAAAGGGCTCCTCTCTCTGAAAATCAGTTCATCTGGGCTGTTCATGCATCCTTCACTCTTTAGTAGTTTCATAGGTGAATATGAGTTTCATAATAGCTGAGTTTTTTTGGTGTTACCATGGGAACAAATATCTTCCACATCATTTCACATCTCAGACTGAAGTTTGGTTATTGTGTTTAAATTGTAGCCAAATTGCTAAGAAAATTATAGTTTATTTTGTCTGTAACTGAGCTATCTTCCTCATAATTATCTCCTGATGGGCAATAGGACCTTAAAAATATAGTTATGTTTAAAACTCTGTGGTCTCTCAGATTTCAGTTTTCTATCATGAGCCTAGGCATTGTTACTACATATATAGAATACAGACAGGACACCTTATCTGGATTCTGTGTGACTCACAAAATGTAGAAAATTTCCAACCCCATTACTTCAAAAGTGAACAAGCAAAATTGAATAACAAATGAAAAAATAAACAAATAAGAGCTGAGCCTGGAGCTGCTGAAAGAGGAGAATTAAAGCAGACAGCAACTGGAGCACCAGGGATTTGGGCTTTGGGGGCACAGAGTAAAGCCAGAGAAGTAGACCACTAAGTCCAGAGCAGTGGGAAACAGAGCAGCAGTGAACAAGAGTTGCAGGGAGCCAGCCTGGAAATGCTGAAGCAGAGAAGACATGGATGCTCTGCAACTGATTCATAGAAACTTTGCTTCAGGCATATCAATCCTTGAAAGAACAAGAAAGTAGAAATGTTAAGTTATGAACCATCCTCTGAGACTAAACCTCTAAAGCAGTAAGAAGGCAAAAGCAAATTCTCTTTGTAGAAAATATTTCCCAAAGTAGGCCCACTGAATTCATATAGATAAAAAAATAATGATCTCTCATTCTAAAATTTATATGGAATCTCAAAGTAATCAAAAGAATCTTGATGAATAAAAGCAAAGCTGGAGGCCTCATACTTCCTGACTTCAAAACATATTATAAAGCTAGATGCAGGATGACATTGGCATAAAGACAGATATATAGACCAACAGAACACAACGAGAAATAAACCCTCCTATATATAATACTGAATACAGGGGTGCCAACATCTGCACGATGGGGAAAGGACAGTTGCTTCAACAAATGTGTTGGGAAAACTGAATATCCACTTGTAAAAGAAAGATGTGGAAGACTTACATTTCACATATACAAAAACTAACTCAGAATGGGTTAAAGACCTTAAAGTAAGGGCTGAAGCTAAAATTCCCTGAAGAAAACATTGGGGAAAAGCTTCATGACACTGGATTTGGTAATATTTCTTAGATATAACACCAAAAGTACAGGCCACAATAGCAAAAACAGATGAGTGGGAACACAACAAACTCAAAAACTCTGTGCAACAATGGAAGCAATCAGTAAAGTAAAAGGCAACCTACAGAAAGGGAAAAATGTTTGAAAACCATATATCTGTTAAGGGATTAATATACAAAATATATAAGGGAACTTTACAACTCAACAACAACAAAAACAAACAACTTGGTTAAAAAATATGCAAAGGACTTCTATAAACATTTCTCCAAAGACATTCAAATGGACAATAAGCATAAGAAAAGATGCTTAACATCACTAATCATCAGAAAAATGCAAAGCAGAACCATAATTAGATTCTACCTCACACCTGTTATGATAGTCACTATTAAAAAAAAAAAAACAGAAAATAGTGCTGACAAGGATGTGGAGAAATTGAAGTGATATTTGCACACTCACATTCATTGTAGCATTTTATTGCACTGAATACTGTAGGCAATTGTAACATAATGATGAGTATTTGTGTATCTAAGCACAGAAAAAGCACAGTAAAAATGTGATAAAAGATGAAAAATCGTACAACTTTATACCGCACTTACCATGATTGGAGCTTGCAGGACTAGAAGTTGCTCTGGGTGAGTGAATGAGTGAGTGATGAGTGAATGTGAAGGTCTAAGGACATTACAATACAGTACTGTAGACTTTATAAATGCTGTACAGTACAGTAGGCTATGCTAAATTTATTTTTTAATATTTTTATTTCAATTATAAATTAACCTTAGCTTACTGTAACTTTTTTACTTTATAAACTTCCAAATTTTTATTATCTTTTTAACTCTTTTGTAATCATACTTAGCTTAAAACACATCAAATGGCTTTACAAAAATAATTTATTTCTTTATAACTTTATTCTATAAGAGTTTTTCTATTTAATTTTTTTTTTTTTACTTTCTAAACTTTTTAAATAAAAACTAAGACATGAACCATTACCCTAGGCCTACACAGGGTCAGTATCAAAGTCACTGTCTCCAACCCCCACATCTTGTTCTATTGGAAGATCTTCAGGGGCAATAACACCCATGGAGCTGTTGTCTCCTATAACAACAATGCCTTCTTCTGCAATATCTCCTAAAGGGCCTGTCTGAAGTTGTTTTACAGTTAACTTTTTTTAATAAGTAGAAGGAGTACACTTTAAAATAACAATAAGCGGTATTATATAGTAATCTTATAAGATGACCACCTTATGTGCAGTAAATCTTTGACTAAAACATGTCTATGAAGCACATGACTGTATGTGTTTATAGATGACTGCTGAAAGGGTTTACTGCCACCATCGGGCACAACTATCAACGGCATACTATATTCATGGCTGGAAATGCTATTGATCTTTTTTGACTCAAGACAGTCAAACCTCAATCCAAGCTTCCTCAATCCAAGCTTCTCACACATGTTGTGAGTTTGAAGATGGGCAAGAGTCATTTGAGCTGCCAATAAAATGCTTGCTATACCATCTGGAAACACAGGCATTGTATTGTCAAGGACCTTGTCAATCTATAAAAATATGTTACAGTATTATTTCCAGAATTTTTGAACTCCATATAAACAGAGGTAACTGGATCTCAGTTGCATATCCATTTGATAATAGATTCTATAGCACTGAGAACTTTCAGGATTTAGTGGTTCTACAACCAATAGTTTATTACTCACAGTTCCCTACAGAAGAGGTCACATCACTCAATGCAGGGCCACATGCGGCAGGACCAAAATTGGTCAAGAGGCAGAGGACTGAAGGGAAATCATGGGCAAAAGCCTTTACGGTGGTTTCCATAGGAAAGGCAAATCAAGAAAAGGTAAACAGTTTAGGTTTGGCTATTTGAATAATTTCAGTAGGATCTGGGCTATATTGATGGTCTTCAGTTTAATATCTCGCCATGTGGTGATTTAGAACAGAGGAAATATTGGCTTTGTGTGTGAGAGTTTAAGGGTTGGAGATGTGAGCTTTAGGCTGGTTGGTTTGTATTTGAAAGGCACACTCACAAGACACTAATTTGCTATATTTAGGAATTAGATAGGCCTGGAAGGGGCAGTCTCTCCATGGCCACCAAGGTCCTCTAAATGTCAAAGCATCATAATATATAGAAAATTAAAATTCATAATTAATACCCAGGGCACTTAATAATTGACTCACAATGGGAATGGTGTGTGGGGTTGGTTGGGCTTCTGCTTTTGATATCATCACTGAATCTATTGAATTCCTAACCACATTACAGTGGCTGTAATCCATGAACCAAAAAAACTGAAGTCAAAGAGCTTTGTCTACCACTGTTAATCACAACCAGTCTCTCAGCACCCAGAAATCTGAACAATGGAAACTGGAATACTGATGCAAAAAAAACCCTTAAATATTCACAACTCTGTTTACTGCTGAGGAAAAATCAACTAGGAGGAAGTACTTCATTTCCTTCTGCCTCTCAAATGTCATGTGAATAGACCTCCTCTGCCAGACAAGATGGTAAAACAAAGACCAGATTTACCCTCTGTCCTGACACAACTAGAAAAGTGGACAATTTATGTGAAACAACCATTTTTAGACAATAGATATCAGGCAGTGAATGTCAGTGATTTCTAGGAGAGGAGAAACAAAGTGAATCCATTACCACAGCTTACCGATTGAAGAGAGTTTCTAAGCTTCAGTGCAGGGAGGGTGATATATGTGGAGCCTGGAAATCTCTTAAATTGAGAATATAGAGTTAGGAATTTAGAAAGGCCAAGAGGTTTACATTTCATAGGGCAGAATGTTGGAGAGGAGAAAGCTCCAAATACCTGTAGAGGGTGTCATTTAGTCTTCAGGTAGAGTACTCAGAAGGGTATTGCTTAAAGCAGTGGGTCAAAATTAGCCCAAGATTAAAGTCTGCTCTGATCCCACCTGCCTTAGTCTATTTGTGTTGCTATGACAAAATACCACAGACCATGTAATTTATAGAGAAAAGAAATTTATTTTCTCACAGTTCTGGCAGATGGGAAGTCTAAGATCAAGATATTGGCTTCAGTTGTCTGGTGAGGGCCGCATCCTGCTGAGGACAGGAACATCATATCCTCACGTCGCAGAAGAGCAAGCTAAACAAATGCTGTGTGAAGCCTCTTTTATAAGGGCCTTAATCACATTCACAAAGGAGAAGCCCTCAGGGCCGAATTACCTCTCAAAGGCCTCACTTCTTAATAGTATCACATAGGCAACACCTGAATTTTGAAGGGGACACATTAAAGTCATAGTACTCACTCCCTAACAACACTTAGAAGCAAATATCTAAAAGATCCAAAAGTTTCCCAAGTAACTTAATTGTAACCCAGAAAAATGCTCAAGAATATTTAAAGGAACACAAAAATATCCACCATCCAACAAGGTAAATCCACAGTCTGGCATTCAAATAAAAAATACCAGTTATACAAGTACAAAGAAGCAAAAATATGTTACCCATAGAATCCAGAATATATGAACTGTTACAACTCACCAACAAGAAGGCAAATAACCCAATTAAAATAAAACAAAGGATATTAATACAGTACTGGACATTTCTCCAAAGACAATATGTATAAAGTTCTGAAACACACAGAAAAAATGCTCAACATTTTAGGGTAGATGCAAATCAAATCCACAATGGGATACCACATCCACTAGTATGGTTATAATCCAAAATGAAATTAGAAACAAATGAATAAAATAAGTATTCATGAGGATGCAGAAAAATGGAAACCCTCATATATTGCTGGTAGAAATGCAAAATGGTACAACCATTTTGAAAAACTTTGGTAGTTCCTCAAAAAACTTAAATATAGGGTTACCATATGACTCAGCAATTCCACTCATAGGTATGAGACAAAAGAAATGAAAACATTTATTTAAACAAACACTTGTATATGAATGCTCATAGAACCATTATTTATAATAGCCAAAAAGATCAAAATGTGGTAGATCTATACTGAATATTATTTTGTAATAAAAAGGAATGCTGATGCTACTGCATGAATTGACTTTGATAACATTATGTTAAATGAAAGAAGCCAAAAGTAAAAGTCCATTTTGTCATTCCATTACATCAGATGTCGAGACAAGAGACAAGACAGAGTGGTTAACAGGGGCTGGAAGGAGGAAGGAGTGGAGGTTGACTGCTAGTAAGTATGGTGTTTCTTTGGGAGATGATGAAAATATTCTGGAATTAGTGGTGATAGTTGTACAATCTAGTAAGTATATTATGATCTACTGAATTTTACACTTTTAAATGGTGAATTTTATGAAATGTGAATTACATCTTAAATAAAATTAGAATAAAAAATACAATTTAATATTTCTTTATCTCCACTACAGCACTATCAAAATATATATGCACAACTCATAATGATGAGATGTCAATAAATAAAACAAATAGAAATAACACAGATAAAATTAGTAGAAAAGATTATTAAGACAGTTGCTATAACTAAATTTCCTATGTTCAAGAAGGTAGAGGAAAAATTGAACATGTTGAGTAGAGAGTGAAAGATACATTTAAAAAAGAAGCAAATATAGCTTCTAAAGATGAAAACTACAATGTCTAAATGAAAGATGTACTGGATAGGATAGACACTACAGAAAAAACAGGTAAGTGAACATGACAACATAGTAATACATGTACCCAAAATGAAACACAAGGAGGAAAAAACGCTAAACCAATATAAATGGCATCAATGAGCCATGGAACAACAGTGACTGGCTGTATATGTAGAATTTGAGTCCAAAAAGGAGGGAAGGGAAATAAAAAATATTCATATATAAAAAGAAATAATGGCTGAAAATTTTCCAAATTTGAAGAGAGCTATAAACCACACTTTCAAAAATATCAACAAGTCTCAAGCATAAGAAACATAAAGAAAATTACACATCATAATCAACATGCTTAAAATCAGTGATGAGAAAATTATAAGAGCAGACAGGAAAAAAAATGACAGCACATTCAGAATAAGCAAATTTTTCATCAGAAACAATGCGAGACAAAGGTAAGGGAGAAATGTCTTCATAATACTGAAAGAAAAAAACCTATCCCCAATGAAGATATCTCTCAAAAATAACAGTAAAATAAAAACTGAAAGAACTCATCCCTAGCAGACCGGCTATAAAAAATGTTCAAAAGAAGTCCTTCAAGCAGAAGAAAAATGATACCAGGTGGAAATCCAAATCTATACAAAGGAATAAAGAGCACCAAAAATGGTTAATATGTGAATAAATATAAAAGATGTTTAATGTTATTTTTGATTCCTTGAAAAGATAATTAGCCACTTGAAGCAAAAAATAATAGCAATTGTATTGTGTGTTATATAATACATACATACATACATACATATTACACATAAAATATGTATTATAACATATGTGGAAGTAAAATGCATGACAACAATAGCACAAAGATAGGAGGGGGAAATATAGAAATATACTCTTGTAAGATTCTTATATAATTGGTGAAATAAGTATTATTTGAAGGTACTCTGTGCAAGTTAAAGATGTATACTGTAAACTCTAAAATAATCACTAAAGATCAAGCTAAAGCATTACAGCTGATAAGCAAACAAAGGAAATAAAATGGAATAAAAAATTCTCAATCCCGAAGAAGGTAGAAAGGAGGAACAAAGAATAAATGAGACAAATAGACAACATATAGCTAAATTGTAGATTTAAACACAATCGTACCAGCAATCAATAAAGCATAAATTGTCTACGTACCATAATAAATGAAAAGCCAGAGATTTTCAGACTGAATAAAAAAGCAACCTACCTTCATGCTGCCTAAAAAAACAAAAAACAAACAAACAAACAAAAAACCCCACTTTACATATAATTATACAAATAGGTTAAAAGTGATGTATGAGAAAATATATGGCATGCTGACACTAATCAAAAGAAAGCTGACGTGGCTATATTACAATCAGACAAAGTACATTTCAGAGGCAAGACTATTACCACATTTAAAGAAGAACATAACATAATGATAAAAGAATCAATTTATCAAGTAAACAATAACCCTAAATGTTTATGCATCTTATCACAGAGCTTCAAAATATATGAAGCCAAAACTGGTTAAACTAAAAAGGAAAGAAATAAATGCACTATTATATTTGGAGAGTTATCATACTTTTCTCCATAATTGATAGAACAGGTAGACAGGAAATCATTAAGGGCACAGAAGACTTGAACAACACTAAAACTAACTTGACTTAACATTTATATACAATATAAAAAGAATACAGACACTCAAAGTGTGCATGGAACATTTACCAAGATAGGCTATACTCTGGGCCAATAAGTAAGTCTCAATAACTTTATTGTATATATTTATTTTTTTAATGTATTTATTTTTATTTTTTAATTTATTTATCATTACTTTTGTTTTTACATTCTAAGAAGACGTTACAGAGCAGTGGGGGGAAGGGGTGAGGGGAAGAGAGAGGGGAATGGGGTGAGAGGGGGAGGAAGGAGGACATGCTCAAGGCTCATGGCACACCCCTTATTCTGGCAGGGGAGTCCAGGGCACTTCAGTAGTGGCTCAGTGGTCATCACAGGGTTCAGTGTGGTGGTCGGGGGAGTGACTTAGGTCCTCAGCCCTCCCCACATCCAACATGGGCTCACAGGGGGCTTTCAGTCCTTCTAGGTTTTATAGGTGTTCTTTGGTGGTGTTAGACCTTTAATTGTTAATATCAGAAATTTGTCTCTGATTTGTGGGTTTTTGTTTTTTCTTTCAATTCTGCTCTGTGTTTTATGCCGTTCCCACCAATTAAAGCCTGCACTGGAACCAATTTGTTGTACTTTGCTTACTTCTAAACTGGGGAAATTCCTGTGGGAACCAACATTTGAGTTCTGTCATTGAGCTAAATTGTTGCTTTGCTGCTGATCTCTGGGGAAGGTTTTTTGTGCCACTCAGGTTTTAATTGTTGACCTTGTAAGCACTTCGAGGTCTTGTGAGGTCTGGTACACCTGGGTTGTGTGGAAACTTGTCTGGGCCTGAGTCTTTTCAGCAAACTGCACCCCTTCAGTTCTATGTTCCTGACCAGTGTCCACTGAATGGGCCTATGCTGATTGGAGGGCAGATCAGCTGTCCATGCTATGGCCCCAGTGTTTCCCTGGTCGGCCCGTCTCCCCCACCACTTGCACTTCAAATACTTCCCATAGGACAGGCCATGTGCTGGTCTCTTGCAATGACTCACCAGCCTCTGATTTACTCCTTTTTTTTTCAGTTGTATTTGGCCCCTGGCTCTTATGTGGGTCTATGGGAACCCCGTTTGTGGTCTTGTTGGCCTGGGGGCCACCAAGGCCCTCTTCTCCCCTGCAGCCTCCAAGCCACTGCAAAAAAAAAAAGGGCACAGCTGAGGATTCTGCCAGCTCTTGCTCTGTGTGCTCACCAGCTCCATCCTTAAAGCAGCTGGGGCTTGAAATGATTAACAGAGTGAAAAGCCAACCTGCAGAATGGGAGATGATATTTACAAACTACGCATCCAACAAGGGATTGATATCCAGAATATATAGGGAACTCAAACAACTTAACAGTAAAAAAAAAAATCAAGTAGCTTAATTTAAAAATGGACAAAAGAGCTGAATAGGTCTTTCTCAAAGGAAGATATACAAATGGCTAATAGTCACATGAAGAAATGCTCAACATCACTAAACATTAGGAAAATGCAAATCAAAACCACGCTGAAGTATCATTTCAAGCCACTTAGACTGGTCATTACCAAAAAGACAGAGAATAACAAATGCTGGCAAGGATGTGGAGAAAGGGGAACTCTACAACACCGCTGGTGGGAATGTAAATTAGTGCAGCTATTATGGAAAACAGCATGGAGATTCCTCAAACAAATACAAATGGAACTGCCCTATAATTCAGCAATCCCACTGCTGGATGTATACCCAAAGGAACAGAAATTATCATGTGGAAGGGATACCTGCTCATGATATTTAGTGGTGAGCAGGTATCCCTTGCTCACCACTAAACACAGCTCTATTTACAAAAGCTAAGAGTTGGAACCAACCTAAATGTCCATCAATGGACAACTGGATAAGGAAAATGTGATAAGTATACACAATGAAATACTGCTCTCCCATAAAAAAGAATGAAATTCTGCCATTCACAGCAACATGGATGAATTTAGAGAAAATTATGTGAAGTGAAATAAGCCATGAACAGAAAGAGAAATACCACATGTCCTCACTCATAAGAAAAAAGAAAAAAAAAAGAAAAGAAAAGAAAAGTACAATAATCACAATAATTCATTGAACTTTCAAAGGGACAGGATGGAACTGAGGCCATCAGATATAGGAACGGGGGAGGGGGTTAGGGAGAAATTGGTAAAGGCCCATAAAAAATGTTTACATTGTGTAATGGTAAAACGAAAGAAAGGTTTTCTGGATTCGGGGTTTGAAAAATAAACAAGTAAAGATCTTAATAGGCTTTATTTGTGATTCTAAAATTGGTCAATACCTCACTCCATAAAATAGAATAAGCGTTCCAGCAGGTTAAGCAGAGGGGGGTTTTATGAACAGAAAAAGGATTCTAGAAAGCAGAAACGAACAAAAATGTAGACTGGTTATTTCAAAGTTTCTTTCCGTATAAGGTAGTTACAAAGAGACAGAACAATTGAGAATGAGTAGATTGGTTAATATGAGGTTACTTCAAGTTACCTTTTTATTGTAAAGATCAAAACAAAGGGAAATTCATTTTCATGCTGATTAAGGTCTGAAACTGGCCTATTGGAAATTGGCTGTTATCTCTTTCTTCTGATTCCTCCAAAGGTCAAATAATAAGATTTGGTTTGGTGACAGGGAAATTTAGCCTGGGTGACTCCAGTTTGATTTTGAATTTGGTCTGTTAGCACCTACTGCAGGAGCTCAGTCCAAAACAATAAACTCCTATAATTTTTAATTCAGAGTATCAACTGCTACAGAAAAACTGGAGAGAAAATTGAATGCCTTCCAAAAAATATTTATTTAAATACTTTAAAAAATACATGGTTTCTATAAGATTCCAATGATCATTTAGCTGATTCTTTGTTTTAAAGCATCCTTTTTATTTTCTTGTTTGCCTTTTTTCTTTCTGCCTCTTGTTTTCATCTGCAAATTGGATTATTTTTACCTTTGCAGAACAGGTCTTAGTATAAGTTACTTGATTCTTTTTCTAGTTTGATTAACTGACCTCATTTAATAGCTTTTTACTATTGTTCTAAATGGAACATACGTTAACAACCCCATGTTGTTTATTTTAATTATTGTTCATCTTCATGTCTTCTTCTGCTACTGCCCTCAGCTCTCTAATCACTGAAATATATTTCACAAGCAATGTTTCTACTTTGTTTTCATGTCTGCCAAGCAAATCAAGGAAGTTATAAATATTAACCTAATGTTCTGGAGACAAACCACTAAAGATAAAAAGTACTAGCACATCAAATCTGATTTGATAAATGAAATCTATTATTATGATTAGTAAGTAAACCTTGAAAATGAAATACAGAGGAAGCACTCCTACTGTCATCTTTATTTTAAATTTTAGGAGTCAGTGAATTCTGTCATCTCTTTGCAGACAGCAAGATTTCAGAGTGCTTGACACTAAATCCATAAAAATAAAATCTGCAGTGGTTTTACAGTTCATGAGGAAATTAAAAATATATGTGTGTAAATAAATAACTGAAATACATAATTAAACAGTGAGGTATGGGACATTTTTTCTGACCATAAAAGATTAAGTTGCATGGAACTTTCCCTACAATAGAATTTTACAGAAACTAATTAAAATGTATGAAACTGATCTTCTCAAACATTCAGAAAAACAGAAAGAGACTGTGATACAAATATAGGAAAATTATCCAGGGAAGCCTATACTGATCCTGCCTTTCCATCTGGAGACAAATTTGTTTCCAGTATCCTCATGTTTATTTGGGAAGGGGAGAAAGGAAAGCCTGGGTCACCCCCCGCTTCCCTGTTTGTCCCAGCTAAGCTAGCTTTACTTTGCCTCCTATTTGTGGGCAAGGGGGGAGGAACAGGTGGGCATGGGGGCCTCAAGGACTAGCAGAAGAGGTGAGCAGGGTGGGAGGTGGGTCCCAAGGGGAGAGACAGGGTGCCCAGGATGGGAAAGGATGGCTAGCCTCGTGTTTGCATGCAGTGCCAGGGTATGAGGCTGTAGTGTGTACCCAGAAGAGCCCAGTGAGCAGACTGTCAGTTACATGTGTGTGAAATGGGAAAGTACCAGGGGTGTTGGATTTCTTGAGGTTTTGCTCCCATCTGACCTGGTCTCCCATTTGCCCCGCCAGGCCGCAGGTTGCCTCATCTGTGGAATGAGCAGGTATTCACCTATTCAGGCTGCATGTGGGGAGGAGGAAGGGAGGTGGGGACTGGGTGGGGTTGGAGCAAATCTAGGGGGTGGCAGGCACACAAGCAGGGGTAGGACCCCAGCAGGTGGCTACCGTAAATGCTACTGGAGTTTAGCCATCCTGAGCTATACTGTCTTGTGCTGAACATCCCTTTCTCTCCTTGCCTCTCTCTCCTTTGTCCCTACCCCTCCCATCCCAGCCGCCTGCTAATCTGACTTCTCACCATCATCCTCCTGGTGGGCGTCACCATCGTGGCTGTTCTTGTCTTCCTTGGAGAGGTGGACCTGGGAGCCCAGCACCTACAGCGATAGGAAGCCATTGTCCACAATGACCACCAGCAGTGCAGGTGGCTGCAGCCCCACGGGCAGTGGGGTCAGGGGCAGGGCCAGAGCCTGAAGCTGGCGCTTGGAGCTGCTGTGGATGATGGAGTTCAGCTCGGGAGCAGTGACCTGCTTAGCCCTCTGGATGGTTCCCAAGACCTGCTGCTGGTGCTCTTGGGAGAGGTAGGGCAGGACCTGGGCACACATCCCTTTCAGCCTCTTGATGATTTCAGCCTGCCTGTGCATCTCGATGTTTAGGCCATAGGACATCTCGTAGTACTTCACATAGTTATGCTGCATCTCCGACTTCTCCTTGGCTAGCTTGTAGCATTCGAGCTTCAGGCTGATACTGACCCGGCAACAGTTAAAATTCATCTTTGATGGGGTGGTAGGAGTCGGAGGTGATGAATTTCAGTTGCTGGATTAGGTGCAATGAACCCAAATGCCTGCTTTGTGGAAACATGTCCGTCACGGCCTGGGGGTGCAGACTGCGCCCTTGTGGGGGTACATGCGGCCCAGCCTTTGTCCAGGCGCCTGATCGGCAGCTCCCAGGGCCACCTCCACAGCTTCTTGTACCCAGCTTCGTCCATTTCCTGCACCTCCTGACAATTTTTATTTTACTTTAATTTTTTTTTTTAAGATAAGGTATTAAACATACATGTGGGGTACAACGTTGATTTCCAATAATTCTATATAATGTGTGAGGGTTAGGTCAGTATAGTTAGCGTATTTTTCATTACAATACACAATCATTCTTTGTGTCCCTCAACCAATTCCTCATTAACCCCCACTCTCCCCCTCCCCTCTCCCTTTCCACCTCTAGTAACCATGGTTCTTTTCTCTCTCTAAAACTTCATTGTATAACTGTGATTGTTGTTTCTGTCTATTTGTCTCTTTTTATTGTTTATTTGTTTATTTATGTATTCAGCTCCCTGTTATGACTCTAATGTATCACATACACACGAGTGCTCACACACACAGATGGGCACATTATAAACACACATTCTAGGGTACTTTGAAATCAAATTGGTTAACAGTGATAAAGAGAAACGTTTTATTTTTATTTATTTATTTATTTTTATTTTTTATTTTTTATTTTTTATTTATTTATTTTTTTAATTTTATTTTGTTGATATACATTGTGGCTGATTATTGCTCCCCATCACCAAAACCTCCCTCCCTTCTCCCTCCCCCCCTCCCCCCCAACAATGTCCTTTCCGTTTGCTTGTCATATCAACTTCAAATAATTGTGGTTGTTATATCTTCTTCCCCCCCCCCCGGTTTGTGTGCGTGTGTGTGTGTGTGTGTGTGTGTGTCTGTGTGTGTGTGTGTGTGTGTGTGTGTGAATTTATATATTAATTTTTAGCTCCCACCAATAAGTGAGAACATGTGGTATTTCTCTTTCTGTGCCTGACTTGTTTCACTTAATATAATTCTCTCAAGGACCATCCATGTTGTTGCAAATGGCAGTATTTCATTCGTTTTTATAGCTGAGTAGTATTCCATTGTGTAGATGTACCACATTTTCCGTATCCACTCCTCCGATGATGGGCATTTGGGCTGGTTCCAACTCTTGGCTATTGTAAAGAGGGCTGCGATGAACATTGGGAAACAGGTATACCTTCGACTTGATGATTTCCATTCTTCTGGGTATATTCCCAACAGTGGGATAGCTGGGTCGTATGGTAGATCTATCTGCAATTGTTTGAGGAACCTCCATACCATTTTCCATAGAGGCTGCACCATTTTGCAGTCCCACCAACAATGTATGAGAGTTCCTTTTTCTCCGCAGCCTCGCCAGCATTTATCGTTCATAGTCTTTTGGATTTTAGCCATCCTAACTGGGGTTAGATGGTATCTCAATGTGGTTTTGATTTGCATTTCCCGGATGCTGAGTGATGTTGAGCATTTTTTCATATGTCTGTTGGCCATTTGTATATCTTCCTTAGAAAAATGCCTACTTAGCTCTTTTGCCCATTTTTTAATTGGGTTGCTTGTTTTCTTCTTGTACAGTTGTTTGAGTTCCTTATATATTCTGGATATTAATCCTTTGTCAGATGTATATTTTGCAAATATTTTCTCCCACTCTGTTGGTTGTCTTTTAACTCTTTTAATTGTTTCTTTTGCTGTGCAGAAGCTTTTTAGTTTGATATAATCCCATTTGTTTATTTTTCCTTTGGTTGCCCGTGCTTTTGGGGTCGTATTCATGAAGTCTGTGCCCAGTCCTATTTCCTGCAGTGTTTCTCCTATGTTTTCTTTAAGAAGTTTTATTGTTTCAGGGTGTATATTTAAATCCTTAATCCATTTTGAGTTGATTTTAGTATACGGCGAGAGGTATGGATCAAGTTTCATTCTCCTGCATATGGATATCCAGTTGTCCCAGCACCATTTGCTGAAGAGGCAGTCCCTTCGCCACTGAATAGGCTTGATGCCTTTGTCAAAGATCAGCTGACAGTAAGTGTGTGGGTTGATTTCTGGATTCTCTATTCTATTCCATTGGTCAGTGTGTCTGTTTTTATGCCAGTACCATACTGTTTTGGTTATTATAGCTTTGTAGTATAGCTTAAAGTCAGGTAGTGTTATGCCTCCAGCTTTATTTTTTTTGCTCAGCATTGCTTTGGCTATGTGTGGTCTTTTATTGTTCCATATAAATGTCTGGATAGTTTTTTCCATTTCTGAGAAAAATGTCTTTGGAATTTTGATGGGGATTGCATTGAATTTGTATATCACTTTGGGTAGTATGGACATTTTCACTATGTTGATTCTTCCAATCCAAGAGCATGGGTTATCTTTCCATCTTCTTGTATCCTCTCTAATTTCTCTCAGCAGTGTTTTGTAGTTCTCATTATAGAGATTTTTCACCTCCTTGGTTAACTCAATTGCTAAGTATTTTATTTTTTTGGTGGCTATTGTAAATGGGCAGGCTTTCTTGATTTCTGCATGTTCACTATTGGAGAAAAGAAATGCTACTGATTTTTGAGTGTTGATTTTGTATCCTGCTACTGTGCTGAAATCATTTATCAATTCTAGCAGTTTTTTTGTAGAGGTTTTAGCCTGTTCGATATATAGGATCATGTCATCTGCAAACAGGGACAGTTTGACTTCATCTTTTCCAATCTGGATGCCCTTTATTTCCTTCTCTTCTCTGATTGCTCTGGCTAGTACTTCCAACACTATGTTGAATAGGAGTGGTGAGAGTGTGCATCCTTGTCTAGTTCCTGTTCTTAAAGGAAAAGCTTTCAGCTTTTCCCCATTCAGGATGATATTGGCTGTGGGTTTGGCATATATGGCTTTAATTATGTTGAGATACTTTCCCTCTATACCTAACTTATAGAGGGTCTTTGTCATGAATGAGTGCTGAACTTTATCAAATGCTTTTTCAGCATCTATAGAGATGATCATATGGTCCTTGTGTTTGAGTTTATTAATATGGTGTATCACATTTATTGATTTGCGTATGTTGAACCAACCTTGCATCCCTGGGATGAATCCCACTTGATCGTGATGAATAATTTTTCGTATGTGTTGCTGTATTCTGTTTGCTAGTAATTTAGTGAGGATTTTTGCATCTATATTCATCAGGGATATTGGCCTGTAGTTTTCTTTTTTGGTTATATCTTTACCTGGTTTTGGTATCAGGATGATGTTTGCTTCATAGAATGAGTTTGGAAGATTTGCGTCCATTTCAATCTTTTGGAATAGTTTGTAAAGAATCGGTGCCAATTCCTGTTTGAATGTTTGGTAAAATTCTGCTGTGAATCCATCTGGTCCTGGGCTTTTCTTTGTTGGGAGCCTTCTGATAACAGCTTCAATCTCCTTTATTGTTATTGGTCTGTTCAAATTTTCTACGTCTTCACGGTTCAGTTTTGGGAGCTTGTGTGTGTCCAGAAATTTATCCATTTCCTCCAGATTTTCAAATTTGTTGGCGTATAGTTGTTTATAGTAGTCTCGAATGATTCCTTGTATTTCAGATGAATCAGTTGTAATATCGCCTTTTTCATTTCTAATTTTTGTTATTTGAGTCTTCTCTCTTCTTTTTTTTGTTAGCCATGCTAATGGTTTGTCAATTTTATTTATCTTTTCAAAAAACAAACTTTTTGATTCGTTGAGCTTTTGAATTGTTTTTTGGTTTTCAATTTCATTCAGTTCTGCTCTGATCTTAATGATTTCTTTCCGTCTGCTAACTTTAGGATTGGATTGTTCTTGTTTTTCTAGTTCTTTAAGGTGAAGTGTTAGGTTGTTCACTTGCCATCTTTCTATTCTTCTGAAGTGAGCATTTAATGCAATAAATTTTCCCCTCAATACTGCTTTTGCAGTATCCCACAGGTTTTGGTATGATGTATCATTGTTTTCATTAGTTTCAATAAATTTTTTGATTTCCTGCTTGATTTCTTCTTGGACCCATATGTCATTAAGTAGAACGCTGTTTAATTTCCATGTGTTTGTATAGTTTCCAGAGGTTCATTTATTATTAATTTCTAGTTTTAATCCATTGTGGTCTGAGAAGATACATGGGATAATTCCAATTTTTTTGAATTTATTGAGACTTGATTTGTGACCTAATATGTGATCTATCCTGGAGAATGATCCATGTGCTGATGAGAAGAATGAATATTCTGAGGTTGTTGGGTGGAATGTTCTGTAGATATCTGCCAATTCCAATTGGTCTAGAGTCTTGTTTAGATCTTGTGTTTCTCTACTGATTCTTTGCCTAGATGATCTGTCTAATATTGACAGTGGAGTGTTCAGGTCCCCTGCTATTATGGTATTAGTGTCTATTTCCTTCTTTAGGTCTAATAGAGTTTGTTTTATAAATCTGGCTGCTCCAACATTGGGTGCATACATATTTATGATTGTTATGTCTTCTTGATGGATCAGTCCTTTTATCACTAAGTAGTTGTCCCTCATTGTCTCTTTTTATGGTTTTTAGTTTAAAGTCTATTTTGTCAGATATAAGAATAGCTACTCCAGCTCGTTTTTCTTTTCTGTTTGCATGGTAAATCTTTTTCCATCCTTTCACTCTTAGTCTGTGTGAATCTTTATGGGTGAGATGGGTCTCTTGTAGGCAGCATATAGTTGGGTCCTGCTTTTTGATCCAGTCAGCCAGTCTGTGTCTTTTAATTGGGGAATTTAAGCCTTTTACATTAAGAGTTGTTATTGAAAGGTGTTGATTTATTCCTAGCATTTTATTGGTTGTTTGGTTGTCTTAAGTGTCTTTTGTTCCTTGCTTTCTGATTTACTGTTTGTTTTCTGTGTTTGTTGGTTCCTTAGGTTGTAGATAGTGTTTTTGTTAGCTTGTTTTCTCTTCATAAATGCCATTTTTATTATACTAGCGGGTTTAGATTTTTCTTGGGTTTTTATGGCAGTGGTGGTTATTTTTCAGGAACCAAACCCAGTACTCCCTTGAGGATTTCTTGTAAGGGTGGTCTTGTGGTAGTGAACTCCCGCAGTTTTTGTTTGTCTGAGAAATATACTATTTGCCCCTCATTTCGGAAGGATAGCCTTGCAGGGTAGAGTATTCTTGGCTGGCAATCTTTGTCTTTTAGTATTTTGAAAATATCATCCCATTCCTTTCTAGCTTTTAGGGTTTGTGATGAAAAGTCTGATGTTAACCTGATTGGGGCTCCCTTATAGGTGATTTGACGCTTCTCTCTTGCAGCTTTTAAGATTCTCTCTTTGTCTCTGAGTTTTGCCAATTTGACTATGACATGTCTTGGAGAAGGCCTTTTTGGGTTGAATACGTTTGGAGATCGTTGAGCTTCCTGGATCTGAAGATCTGTGATTTTTCCTATACCTGGGAAGTTTTCTGCCACTATTTTGTTGAATATGTTTTCAATGGAATCTCCATTTTCCTCCCCTTCTGGAATACCCATGACTCGGATATTTGATCGCTTATGGTTGTCTGATATCTCTCTCAGATTTTCTTCAATGTCCTTGATTCTTTTTTCTTTCTTTTTGTCTGCTTGTGTTATTTCAAACAGCCCATCTTCAAGTTCAGAGGTTCTCTCTTCAACTTCAACAAGCCTGCTGGTTAAACTCTCCGTTGTGTTTTTTATTTCGTTGAATAACTTCTTCAGTTCAGCAAGTTCTGCTACATTTTTTTTCAGGACATTGATTTCCTTGTACATTTCCTCTTTCAGATCCTGTAAACTTTTCCTCATTTCATCATGATGTCTAGCTGAGTTTTCTTGTATCTCATTCAGTTTCTTTAGAATTATCACTCGAAATTCCTTGTCAGTCATTTCAAGGGCTTCTTGTTCTATAGGATCTAGAGTTTGAGATTTATTAACTTTTGGTGGTGTACTTTCTTGATTTTTTGTATTTCTGGTATCTTTTTTTTGGTGTTTATTCATTGTGGCCGGGGGTTTCACAGTCCACCGGTTTGAGACTAATGACTAACTAGGATGTTGCTGTGGTTGCCAATTTCGTATGGCTCCCTCCGTGACTGCTCAGTTGGCTTCTAGTGCCTTGTGTGTGTGGTTGCCTCGGGTCTTGGGCTTCTCCGGGGAGCCACCTTTCTGGTCAGCTTGGACTCTGCTGGGCTGGTGGGTCACGTACCACAGGGTGTGTGATCTCTGTTGAGCTTTCACTTCCTGTGCAGGACTTCTCCCTGTTCTGTGTGCTCTGGCCCAGGCTGTTAGATAGTGCAGTAGCGACCCCACCGGGTGTGTGGTTTTTGTCGAGTCTCCGCCTCCCTGGCCGCACGTCTCCCCACTCTGTGCGCACTGTGCTGGGCTGGGGCATGTCTTCTGCACCCCTCGTCTAACAGCTGGGCCTTCAAGACCCTGCTCGGTACCGCCTCGCCCAGGAAGTCTACCAGGTTTCTGCTGGGCACAGACAACCGGTCTCTCTGGGTGCCTTTGTGGCACTATGTAGATCTTTCTCGGGTCTTGTTCACCTTTGTATCCCCCCTGTATAAACCGAGTCTAGCGCCCACCTGCAGCCTGGTCTCCGGCAGGTTCAAGCGGACCTGGGAACTCTCCTACCACACTATTCCCAACCAGAAATTCGTTAGGCTTTTTTCCAAACTGGTGGCCGCACAGATGGTATCTGCCTCCCAGTAACAGGGAGTTTACCTGGGGCCGGAGTCCAGGGTATGGTGGAGTGATAGTCGGCCCACCCGTACTTCCTTGCCCTCCCGAAACTGGCCCAGGACGCCCTCCGCCACCAGCCCCGCCAGAGAACCGCGGAGGGAGTGGGAGCCAAGGCCGGTCCGCAGGCTCCGGAAAGCCTGGCGCCAGGCCAGCAAGTGGGAGGGCTCAGTGATGGCCGAGCAGGGCGGAGCTTCCCGCACCTGGGAAAATGGAGGCAGCACCAGCGGTGAGTGGGCTGGTGGTGCAGGCGGGGGCCGCTTGGGCATCCACCCCCCGAACAGAGCTGTGCCAGGGATCACTCACAGTGCTGTGCCAGGTTGGGTGCTCGCTCTCTGTCTCTGGTTTGCCGCCTTTCCCAGTTCTCGGCCGCTGCCGCCTCGGGCTGTTCAGTCGCGGCGCCGCTCGGGGCGCTCCCAGGAATCTTCTTTAATGCCGGCCTGAAACCTCGAATCCTGAATAGGGCAGCTGGCCGCCTTCAGCGCGGCCCCGGCCTCCGGGATCCTGGCTGCATCCACAGCAGCCCTGGCGCCGTGTTCCCTGTTTCGAGACTCACTTTTGCAGCTACGAAACAGTTCTTTTCCTGCTCCACACTTTAAAGCTGTTGTCTGTAAATGAGGCAGCCTCTCCTGCCGGGGGCAAAGTGGCGGTCACCCCCCACGACCGGTCAGCAGCAGCAGTCCTCCCTTAAGAGATGGCAAGAGGAAGGACCACAAGTTTTCCGGCTGCCTGAGTCCCAGTGGCTGCCTTTTCCACCTCAGCTACTCCGCGCCAGCCGCCGCAGCCGCCGCCATCTTGAAAAGCTAAAGAGAAACGTTTTAAAGGAACACGAAGAAAAGGACATCTTACATTTATGGGGGAAAATAGAAATAAACACAGGCCTCATAACAGTAACAATGCAAACCAGAAGACAAAGAAACAACATCCTTAAAATGCTTAAAAAATTATCGAACCAGGATTCTATGTCCAGCAAATAGCTTTCAACAATGAAGGCAAAATAAAAGCTATTTCAGAAAATAAAATCTCAGTGAATTTGTTGCCAGCAGATGCACACTATGAGAAATATAAAAGGAATTTCTTCTGGTTAAAGGAAAAAGATACTAAATGAAACCTTGTATCTACATAAAAGAATGAAGAGCTAATGGCATCACCAAATATTCAAGATTTTTTGTTATTTTAAAATTTACCTTAAAGATAAACGTTTAAAACAAAAACAATGTGTACTGTACAGTTAAAGGATCTGGCTATCACATCTTGGGCATGAGTGGTGTCAGCCAGCTTTGTACCCCCATGAATATTCATAACCAATAAAAAAAAAAGGATGGTGAAATGTTTGACAACAATATATGAAGAACAGGAGGGGAGAAATTGAAATATACTGCGGCATTGTCCTTACAGTACATGTGAAGTAATGTAATATTATTTAAAGGTAGCTTGTGATTCAGTAAAACAAATAAAACAAAAAACATTGTGAACCTAGAGCAATGACTTTAAAAAAAAGTATTAAAAAGAAGCATAGCCAAGATGTCACTAGTGGTGAGAAAATAGAATCCTACAAATGAAAAAGAGCAGATGGAACAAATAAACAAAACAATTGGCAAAATAGTTGATTTAAACCATATCAAAAATAACATTACATTAAATTTACTTTATTATATGTAAATTGTCACTCAAATTAAATGTCAGAAATTGGCATATAGGATGAAAAAGCAAAACCCAACTATCTGCAGTCTAAAGAAATACACTTTAAGGACAAAGACATATACAGGTTAAAAGTAGAAGATGGAGAAAGATATACTATGCAAACCGTAATAATATGAAAGCAAGAAAGCACGACTATCTTGACGTCAGACAAAGTAGACTTCAGAATAAGGAATATCAGAATAAAAGGGAGCATTTAGTAATGAAAGAAGAGTTAATTTATCAAGAGAACATACTCATAAATGTGTATGCACCAAATAATATAAGTCCAAAATATATGAAGAAGAAAATGACAGAAATTCAAAAGGAAATAGATTTATCCAAAATTATAGTTGGGATCAGAGTAAAGAATAGAGCAAATAGGTAGAAAATTAATAAGCAGATAGAAGATTTGAAGAACAACCATTTAATATTTATAAAACAGTCCATCTAATAACAGCAGAAAAGACATTATTTTCAAGTGCACATGGAACATTCACCAAGACAGACTATATACCAGTCCATTAAAAAGAAATCTCAGTAGATTTCAAAAGATTGAAATCACACAGAATATATTTTTTGACCACAAGGGAATCAAATTAAAAATTGATAAATAAAATATACATGGAAAATTGCCAAAATTTAGAAGTTAAACAATATACTTCTAAATAAGACTTAGGTCAAAAAGTTAAACACAATATATAACTTACCAATTTTCCTCCTAGGTATTTACCCAAGATAAATAAAAACACACATCCACCAAAAGAATTGTACATAAATGTTCATAGCAGGCTTATTCCTGAAAGCCCAAAAGTATAGATTACCAAAATTTTCATGAATAGGTTAATTGATAAATTGTAGTATGTCCATACGAGGAAATGTTACACAAAAATGAAATGGAGTAAACTACTAATACATGTAACAACATGGATGAATCTCAAAAACATTGTCTTAAGTAAAAAAAGGGGGGGGCACAATTTTATTTATATGAAACTCAAAAATTGGTAAAACAGAAAGAGACACAAAGTAGATCAGTAGCTGCCTAAGGCCAGGGTTTGGGGTCATTATTAAGAAAGTGGCATGAAAGACCTTTGGAAAATTGGAAACTTCTGTCTTTTGGGAAGATGAAAAGGAAGTTATGTCAGTGTGTGTATTAGTTAATAAGTATTCAAATATACATTTAATCAAGGAGCATTTTCTTGTTTATAATTATACCTCAACTGAGTTTATTTTATTTAAAAAATAGTATTAAGCAACGGCAACAAAATTTTATGAGCAAGTGCTCAAGAGAGAAATATGTTAGTTCTTGATGGCTCAGAGAAGTTCTCATAGTAGGGAGGGCATTGAAGCTGAATCCTGAAGAAGGGTAAGATGTTGACATGCAGGGAAGTAAACAGGAAAACAGGAAAGAGTGGAGCCTCTGTGGAATAACATGCGGAAGACGGGCTGTCACCAGGACATGATGATTGCAAAGGCCCACCGAAGGATTCTGGCCTTTATCAGATGGACTGTGGGGAGCTCAGGAAGACTTATGATACAAAATGACACGGGTGTTTAGGAAGATTAATATGGCAGTGTTGCATAGGATGGAGTGGACAAGGAAAAGGCTCTTGAACAGTGTAAGAGAGAAGCAAGAGGGGCCAGAACACAAGTAAGAACAATTAGTTTCAGGGAGAATCAAGCGTACAGAAGGCAGAGGGCAAGATTGGGTGTGCAATGAGGAAGCAGCAACCCCATATACCAATCATGTGTGGGAGAGGTTTTTCAGTGAAGGGGGAAAAGGGAAATGTGTCCAGCAAAGATTTTTCTTTTTCTTAAAATCGCACAAGCTCTATGTGAATGTTTGAATGCAAGAGATGAGAGAGGGAGGGAGAGGGAGAGGGGGAGGGGAGGGGGAAGGGAGGAAGGGAGGGAGGGAGGGAGGAAGGAAGGAAGGAAAGGCCGGCAGACCACAATAAAACATTGAACTTTTAGAAGGAGAAAACAAACTTACAGTTACTAGAGGTGGGAACATGAAAGGGGGAGGGGAGTTAAGGAGAATTGGGTAAGGGACACAAAGAATAATTACAATTTGTAATGATGAACATGCTAATGATATTGATTTGATCATCACATACTGTACACAAATACTGATACTCAACTCTGTACCTCATAAATATTTACTATCAGAAATAAATACTTTTTAGAAAGAAAGTGGTACAAACATTGATATTTTAATCATTCAAATATTTTTTCAAACTACAAAATATAGTGTACAGATGTTGACATCGCACTGGGTGTGGGTCCCAAGGTTATGCCAGGAAAGCATAGAGAAAGGGTCAGGCTCAGCTGAGATAGATACTTTTCTGAAAATGGAGAGGAGGGGAAAATCTCTCTCGGAACCAGGATCGGGAAAATTAAGCAGTAACTACTGAATAATTCTGCTTTTCATAAAAAAAAAAAAATAAGAAAGCTGGTTATCTACATGCTGAAAAGCAGGTAAACAAAAATGTGGAAGAGCCCCCATGGGAATGGCACAATAAAATTGGTAATGAAAAGAATAACAGGTCTCTCCTAGACCCAGCCAGAGTAAAGTAAAAAAGTTAAGGAGGATAAAGCTTATACCATTATCATATAAATGAAACAAGTTGAGGGGAAGGATGATAACACAGAAGACAAAGGAAGATTGAAGGGACAAGAGAAACTGGGGAGTGGGGAGTGGAAGACACATGTGGCCTGAGCAGAACTGGGTTGAGCAATTGCACAAATAGAAAACAATGAATTAGAGGAAAGTTTGTCTGAGCCGGTGCCAGCATGCACCTATTGTCCTGGCTTAATGAATAAGAGCAACACGCTTTAAAAAAAATAATAAAATAATGCTAATAATAATAACACCCCTCTCAATTACACAGCTTCCCTAAGCAAATAAAAAACGCCCCAGTAAATGAGAGGAGCAGTGCATTAAGAGTGGCACAGGTAACAACTACTGAGGATGGTTTCCAAAGAACATCAAATCTAAGCTTCTGGAGGAAAAGCTATACCTTACAGCAAAGTGGATGAACTCTGTGCCATATACTTATGACAAAAGCTAATTCAAGTAACAGGTTTGGAAAGTTCACATATTTCTGTGTACAGCAAAACAAACATGTGTATCCACCTGAGTTCCATCAGAAAATAGAAACCACACAGTGAGTTAAACAGAGAAAGTATAGTAGATTTAGTAAACTGTAATTTTAAAAATAAGACATAAGAAAACTCTACACAGAACCCTAGGGCTAAAGGAGAACATCCACAGAAGAACCAACTTGGAAGGGCTACATGGAAAGAAGGCACACTAGAAGTGTCTGACACTAGTTCCTCACACACACAAGGGGACCAAAACATCAAAAAGATGTATTTTGACTGAAATGACTAAAGAAATATGCTGCAGAACACCAGGGGAGAGATGAAATCTTGTAAGTGTGGAAAATGGGAAAAGCACCGCAGAGAGAAGAACAAGACATCCAGCCTTTGCCACACCACAGCAACCAGCTTGGAGTCAGGCAAGAAAAGACAAACTGGAAAAACCCAAGCTGTATCCACTGCTGCCAGAAATTTCTGCCACAAGAGAGTCCCCCAATCTTTTCAAGCCTCAAACCACTTAGAGAGTAGCTGGGAGTTTGTGCCACCAAATGGCCTCATAGAAAAAGCTCTGGGAAGGGAACCTTCTGCTCCCCACCCCTAACTGCTAAGGTATAGTGCCATCTTGAAAATGAACCCAAGGCTGCAGCTAGAGTATGCTCCAGCCTGGACCAGGCAAAACTGACTCCCTCCATCCTGAGGCCCTCCCTACATTCTGCCATGTTCACACAGGAACCAGCAGAACAACGATCCTGGCTGCCTAGAGCTTAGATCAGACCAAAAGAAAATAACCCTAGCATCAGAACCCACATGGCAACCCCTATCCTCCAGGTGGGTAGACAGATCTGCTGAGTGGTAAAGCTACCAATGTGCCCTCCTCCCACATTCATGTGTACACACCCTGCACAACCCATTGGCCCACTGAGTTCACAGGTGCTTGCACCAGCAGTCAGCCAGGTCAGCCATAAATCTTCTATCCATAGCTTTCCACAGAGTCACCAGGACCAGCTGTATTTGTCCACACAGGTTGGATACAAGCCCAGAAGATGTACCAGCCACCCTATACAGAGCTGCCAGGACCTGAAGCACCAGTGTACAACTGTCCTTTGACCAACTGCAGATTGGGCAGGGGCTGTGATCCTCTAATGCAGGCCCCTACACAGCTGCCAGGCCAGGCTGTACCATGGAAGGCTTATTTCAGGCTCAACAGCTGACCCATAGCTGTTGAACATGAAACAGCTGGCACTCTACAGTGCTACCAGGCTCTACTACACCAATGTACCTTTCCTACTGGACCAACAGTGTATTAGGTAACAATTTTGCCCCTTTACTACAGGCCTTTACAGAGTTGCTGGGTCCTACAGCATTTTTGCAGGCTTGCTTTAGGCTCAACAGCTGATTCAGCAGCCCTCTACAGAGCTCGCAGAGTCTGTGCACCAGTCTGACAGCCACCACAACCCTACCCACTGTCACCCACTGCAATAAAAACTACCAAGGGTCCCACCATTTAGACCATGTAGGCCCACAGAAAACTCCAAGACTGAATAAAGTCAAAGAAGTCACACAAAGACTGTACTACCATGCTCATGCAGAACCAAACCTAAAACATCCAATCCAGATATCAATTTAGAACACTTTACAGGAAAGAGTTTCTCCTTTCAAAAAACTATTCCAAAAACTAGAAGAAACTGCCTCACCAGATGCCCAGATATCAATGTAGAGATACAAGAAGCATGAAAAAACAAGGAAACATGACACACCCAAAGGAAGGAAATAATTATCCAGTACCAGACCCAAACAACAGGAAATCGATGAAATGCCTGAAAAAGAATTCTGAAGAATGATCATAAGGAAACTGAGTTTATTCAACATGATGCAAGACAATATGGATGGAAACCACATACAGTAAAAAAAATTCCAGGAAGTGAAGGAGCAATATAACAAAGACAAATCATAAGAAGAAAAAAACAGAAATTCTGGAACTGAAGAATTCATTCAACAGAATAAAAAATACAACCAGTAACTTAAGAACTAGGCTAGAACAAGTGGAAGAAAGAATTTCTGAATTTGAAGACAGGTTTTTGTTTCTTTTTTTTATTTATCCAGTTGGGCAACAAAAGAAAAATAAATAAAAAATAAAGACAGCCTACAAGATCTACTGGACAAATTTAAGCATACAAACATCACCATCACGGGTGTTCTGGGAGGCAAAGAGAAAGGAAAAGGCATTGCACACCTATTTATGGAAATAATAACTGAAAACTTCCCAAGTATTGGGAAAGATACAGTCTTCCAGATCCAGGAGGCTCAAAGATCTCCAAACAAACTCAACCCACAAAGGTCCTCCCCAATACACATTATAGTTAAATTGTCAAAAGTCAAAGATAAAGAGAATTCTAAAAATAGCAAGAGAAAAATGTCAAGTCACCTATGAGGGAATTCCATAAGACTAACAGCAGATTTCTCAACAGAAACCACAAAGGCCAGGAGAGAATGGATGATATTTTCAAAATGCTAGAAGAAAAAACTGCCAGCCAAGAATACTACACCCAGCAAAGCTATGCTTCAGTATTGAAAGAGAAATAGAGTCTTCCCCTGACAAAGAAAAACTGGCAATTCACTGCCACAAGAAAAGCCCTACAAAAACTCCTCAAAGGAGTCCTATATCTGGAAAAAAAGAGTGGTAAAGTGGTCACTACCATCATGAACACACAAGAGAGAATAAAACCAAGCAGTAGAGCAGATACACAAATAAGAAACAGAAAAAAAAAAACTACATCTTACCACTAACAAAAAAAAAAAAGCAAAGGCAAATAATAAATGTCAAAGAAAGGAACAAAGGAAATATAAAAAATACATAAAAAAATAAAATGGCAGGAGTAAGGCAATACCTTTCAATAACAACCCTTGACATAAATGTATTAAATTCCCTACTTAAAAGATATAGATTGGCTGAATGAACTAAGAAACTAGGTCCAACTCTACATTAGGTACAACTGTAGGTCTAGAATTGGACCTAGAGAATAAGAAACTAGATCCAATTTTCTGTTGCAAGAATCTCAAAAGAAATTCAGATCTCAAAGATTTTTTAAGTAACACAAGTGAACAATAAGAAAAAAAGAATTTAAAAAATGATGAAAATCTAAGAGAGCTAGCAGACAATCTCAGCACAAACCATGTGAATCATGGGTATTCCAGAAGGGAGTGGGAGAGAAAGGAAAAGACATTGAAAATTTATTAAAGGAAAAGACATCAAAAATTTATTCAAGGAAATAATAACAGAAAACTTCCCAGGTGTAGAAAGAGACACAGATCTTTAGGTCCAGAATGCCTAAAGATCCCCAAACAGATTCTGTCCAAAAAGATCCTCTCCAAGTGTCACCTCTCCCCCAGGGTGATGGAGACACAAAAAGAATTACTCAAAGCTCATTTCTTCTGAGCAGTGAGAGGCCCCAAAGGGGTTAATTTCCACCAACCCTCAAAAGAGAAGCATTCCTTGGAAAAATAACAATGAACTGGAGTCTTCTCTCAATATTTATTCTCCAGGCCAGAAAATTACAGAAAAGGAACATAGGTGGCTATAGAAAGAACAGTAAGATAATTTTCATGGCAACAGTTATTAGGTTTAGTTGCACCAAGGACATCTGCCCTTGGAGCCGCAATTTTGCTGTGTTACAATTCATTATCTACAACAGAGACTTTAGCCTAGGGAAAGTTTCCTGTCTTTTGCAAGCTGAACATTTCTATGGGTAATTTTAAAACGTTAGGCTATACCTGAAACTACAGGGCTTTGGAAGCTAGGCCCTGTGAAATACATTTGCTTTGTAAATGTTAGTACACTCCACATCCAAGACACATTATAGTCAAACTGACAAAACTCAAAAGACAAAGACAGATTTGAAGAGAAGCAAAAGAAAAGCATCAAGTCACCTATAACAAAGACCCCATCATACTAACAGCAGACTTCTCAACTGATACTGTACAGCCAGAAGAAAATGGGATGATATATTCAAAATACTAAAATAAATAAATTGCCAGCCATAAACCCTATAACCAGCACAGTTATCCTTCAGAAATGAGGGAGTAATAGTGCAATTCCAAGAAAATATAATTGTGGGAGATCTCCACCATACAACCAGCCTTGTATGAAATTCTCAAAAGAGTCCTGCACCTGGAATACAAAAAATGATAATCACTATTACAGATACACAGGAAAGAGCAAAACCCACTTTTACAACAAAAATGCAAATGAGAAAAGAAAGAAGCTATATTATTTTACCTCAAAGATCCAACTAACATTGAAGATGAAAAATAAAAGGGGAAGAAAGGAAGAAAAGATATGTAGAACATCTAAACAAAAAGCAATATAATGACAGGAGTAAAACAATACGTAACAATAACACCCCTAAATGTATATAGATTAAATTCCATATTCAAAAGACACAGACTAACTTATTGGATCAAAAGATATTCTCAAATATATGCTGTCTTCAAGAGACTCACCTCTCACCTGTGGCGACACAAAGACTAAAAGTGTAAGTATGGAAAAAGATATATAATGTAAATGGAACCCCAAAATAAGCAGGAGTAGCTATTCTTATATTGGATAAAAGACTTTAAACCAAAAATCATAAAAAGAGACAATGAAGGCCACTATATAATGATAAAATGTTCTATCCAGCAAAAAAAGACAAAGATCATAAATATGTCTGCACCCAAAACTGGAGCAGCCAGATATATAAAGCAAACACTCTTAGACCTAAAGATAGAGATAGACCCTAACATGATAATAGTGAGTACCTGAACACTCCTCTCTCAACATTATACAGATTTTCCAGGCAACAAATCAACAAAGAAACAAAGGATTTAAGCTACACATTAGACCAGTTGGACCTGGCAGTTATCTAAAGAACATTTTATCCTACAACTACAGAATATACATTCTTTTCATCAGAACATGGAACATACTACAGGATAGACTACATGTTAGTTCACAAATCACATCTCAGAAAATTTTTAAAAATCAAAATCATTCCAAGTAGCTTTTCAGACCACATAGGATTAAAACTGGAAATCAATAACAAGTGAGACCCTGGAAACCATACAAACACATGGAAATCAAACAGCACACTCCTGAAATGTTATACTTCTGCTGTGTAACGGAGAGGCAATAGAAATTACTCAAAGCAGTATACATGCAATGAAATGTCTGAAGGGACTGCACCTCAGAAACTGCTCTGTTAGAAGGAGGAACTGGGTACAGCCCCAACTCAAAGTTAGCTTCTGTTTTTATTTTAAAGACAAAGAAGTTTCACAAGAAAAATAAGTTGATTTAATCATTTCAAAAAGAACATACAGCCATTGGCTATGTGACAATTGTTATCCATGGCTGAGTGTATCTTAAACAATGGAACAAAGCATCATCATTAAAACTAACAGTATGACATACCAAAGTACAATTTGTGGAAAGTTAAGCTAATCAAACTATGATCACTGTTTCAAATATAATCTCTCCTCAAATGATTTAAGCAATCATTACATTCCTATAATTATATCTATATATGATTGTTCCTAAAGTTTCCATTAACAAACAGTTTTCCCTTCAGCCTACATTTTTACATATTTTCCCACAACAATTCTTTCCAAATCTTTTAACAAGGTCAGTATGTTAACAACCTGTTGACAATGTACACAATCCTTTGCCTAAACAGTGATTAGAGTTGATTCGATGGGCTTTTGCCGCCTAGCTAAGGACTGTTGTCCATTAAGACTTTTAGCTAAAAAGCCTATCTATTAATAAAATGAAAACCAGAATTTATAACCCTCTACACTGAACAACATATAGGTCCAGGAATAAATTAAACAGGAAACCAAAAAATTTCTTGAAACTAATGAAAATAAGGACACATCATACAAAAACCTGTGGAGCACTGCAAAAGCAGTACTAAGAGGAAAGTTTATTGTAATAAATGCTTACATGGAAAGAATAAAAATATTTCAAATAAACAACCTAATACTACACTTGAAAGAACTAGAAGATGACAAGAACATACAATTCCAAAATTAGTAGATGGAAAAAATAATTTAGAACAGAACAGATTCAAATGATACAGAGACGACGACGACGACGACGACAAAGAAGAAGAAGGAGGAGGAGAAGAAGAAAGAGAGAGAGAGAGAGAGAGAGAGAGAGAGAGAGAGAAAGAAAGAAAGAAAGAAAGAAAGAAAGAAAGAAAGAAAGAAAGAAAGAAAGAAAGAAAGAAAGAAAGAAAGAAAGAAAGAAAGAAAGAAAGAAAGAAAGAAAGAAAGAGATGCAAAAGGTCAATGAAACAAAATGTCAGAAATTGTTTTTTTGAGAAGATAAAAATATAGACAAGCCATTAGCTAGGCTAAGAATAAAAAAGAGAAGACCCAGATGACAAAAATCAGAAGGGAGAAAACCAATACCACAGTAATACAAAGAGTCATTAGAGACTATCATAAACAACTATATGTCAACAAATAGGAAAACCTGGAGGAAATGGATAAATTTCTGGACACATACAAGTTACTAAACTGAACCAAGAAGATATAGAAAACCTTAACAGACAATAAAAAGCAACAAGATTGAAGAAGAGATCAGCAGTCTCTCAACAAGGAAAAGCCCAGGACCACATGGGTTTACTGCTGAATTCTACCAAAATTTTAAAGAGGAAATAATGCAAATTCTCTTCAAACTATTCCAAAAATTTGAAACATAGGCCATTCTCCCAAACTCATCCTATGA
Organism: Cynocephalus volans; assembly: GCF_027409185.1. Lineage (NCBI taxonomy): Eukaryota > Metazoa > Chordata > Mammalia > Dermoptera > Cynocephalidae > Cynocephalus > Cynocephalus volans. The sequence continues at coordinate 115,650,842 of NC_084467.1, read as the reverse complement.
GGCCAGCATCACACAGATACAAAAACCAGACATAGATACAATAAAAAAGAAAACTATAGACCAATATCTTCGGTGACTCTAGAACAAAAATTCTTAACAAAATATTGGCAAACAGAATACAGCAACACATCAAAAAAGTTATACACCATGATCAAGTAGGATTCATCCAAGTGATGCAAGAATGATCCAACAAATTCAAGTCAATAAACATGATACACCATATCAATGAAAGCAAGTACAAAAACATATGATTATCTCAATAGACACAGAACAAGCATTTGGCAAAATCCACCATCCCTTCATGACAAAGGCTCTCAGCAAATAAGGTGTAGAAAGAAAGTATCTAAAAACAATTAAATCCCTATACAACAAATTCACTGCCAATTTCATTCTGAATGGGGAAAAGCTAACAGTTTTTTCCTTAGGAACAAGAACAAGACAAGGATGGGCTCTCTCTATATTCCTATTTAACACAGTATTGGATGTACCAGAGCAATTAAGAAAGAGAAAGAAATAAAGAGCAGCCAGATTGGAAAAGATGAAGTCAAATTGTCCATGTTTGAATTTGACATGTTTGTATATAGAGAAAAACCTAAGGACTCTACAGAATAAACTCTTAGAGCTGATAAGCAATTTTGGTAGTGTTGCTGGATACAAAATCAACACACAAAACTCAGTAGTCCTTTTATACTATAATAATAAATGAGAAGAAAAATAAATCAAGAAAGCAAACCTATTTAAATATTGACCAATAAAATAAAATAAAATAAAATGTCTAGGAATCAATTTAACCAAGGAGGTGAAAGATCTCTACAATGAGAACTACATATCACTGCTGTAATAAATTCAAGAGGACACAACAAAATGGAGAGACATTCCATGTTCTGGATTGCAAGAATTAAGATTGTAAAAATGTCCATACTAAGCAATGTGATCTTAATATTCTATGTAATCCCCATCAAAATGCCAATGACATTCTTCACAGAAATAGAAAAAAACATTCCTAACATTCATATGAAACAATGAAATACCCCGAATAGCCAAAGCCATCCTGAGCAAAAATAAATAAATAAATAAATAAAGGTGGAGGCATAATACTACCTGACTCCAAACTATACTACAAAGCTATAGTAACCAAAACAGCATGGTCCTGGCAGAAAAACAGACTCATGAATCAATGGACCAGAATAGCAAACCCCAAAATCAACCCATGTACTTACATCAACTGTTGCTTGATGAAAGCACCAAGAACATGCACTGTAGAAAACACAGCCCCTTCAATAAATGGTGCTGGGAAAACTGGATATCCATATGTAGAAGAAGGAAACTAGACCTACACATCTTGCCATCTACCAAATCAACTCAAAATGGGTTAAAGACTTAAGTATAAGTCTTGAAACTATAAAACACCAAGAATAAAACATATGAAAAACACTCCAGGATGTAGGACTGAGCAAAGACTTTATGAATAAGACACCAAGAGCACAAGCAACAAAGAAATAAATAAAGAGATGGGATTATATTAAACTAAAATGCTTCTGCACAGCAAAGGAAATAAACAACAAAATGAAAAGACAATCTACAGAATGGGAGGAAATACTTGCAAACTGTTAATCCAACAAGGGATTCATATCAAGAATATACAAGCAATGCAAACAACTTAACAGGAAAAAACAGTAATAATAATTATAGTTATAATCCAATTAAAAATGGTTAAAGGAGCTGAAGAGGCATTTTGCAAAGATGTAAAAATGGCCAACACACAAATGAAAAACACTGCTCAGCATCACTAAGCATCAGGGAAATGGAAATCAAATCCACACTGAGACATCGTGCCAACCTGGATAGACTGTCCATTTTCAAAAAGACAGAATAACAGTGCTCATGAGGATGCAAAGAAAGGGTAACCCTCCTAAATGTTGGTGGGACTGTAAATCAGTGCAGTCATTATGGAAAACAGTATGAAAGTTCGTCAAACAACTATAGGTAGAACTGCTATATGATCCAGCAATCCTGTTGCTAGGAATGGAAATCATTTTGTTGAAGGGATACCTGCACTTCCATGTTCACTGTAGGTCTATTTACAATAGTCAAGAGTTGGAACCAACTTAAATGTCAATCATCAGGTGACTGAATAAGGAAAATGTGGTATATTTACACAGTGGAATACTACTCAGCTATAAAAAGTTATGAAATTCTCCCATTCACAGCAACATGGATGAACTTAAAGAAAATTATGTTAAGTGAAATAAGACAGACATAGAAAAATAAATACCACATGTCCTCACTCATAAGTGGGAACTAAAAAATAAACAAATAACTTAAAAAGAAAAAAGAAAGAACAATACAATAATCACAGTAATTTGCTGAAATTTCAAAAGGAGAAAATAGAAGTGAAGCCACCAGTGGTGGTAAACAGGGAGGTGAGGTGGGGTGGAGGATTAGTGAGAAATTGGTAAAGGGCCAGAAAAAATTATCATATTGTGTCTTGTTGAATATACCAATTATCCTAATACGAGCATCACATATTGCACACAAGTATTGACATTCAACACTACCCCATGATCAATATGTACAATCAATTATGTTTCAATAAATCAAAGGTAATGTAGTTTATATGCACAATGGAATACTACTTACCCATAAAGAAAGAATGAAATTATGCCATTTGAAGCAACATGCATAAGTGTAGAGAAAATTACGTTAAGTGAAACAAAGCAGGCACAGAAAGAGAAATACCACGTATTCTCACTCATATGTGGAATTTTAAAAAGCTGATCTCAAAAGAGAGTGGAATAGTGGTTACCAGAGACTGGGGCAGTGAAGGGGTAGGGGAAGGTGGGGAGAAAGTTATTAGTAGATACAAAATTGTAGTGAGAAAGGAAAAATGGGATCTAGTGTTGTGTTGTGTTGTGTTGTATGGAGACTATGGTCCACAATGAAGAAATATATCTTAGAGTAGGTAGTTGAGATGCTGTTGTATGTTCTCAACACAAAATAGTGACAAGTGTCTGTGCTGATGAATATGCTAGGCACCCTGACATGATTATTGCACACATGTGAATGTGCCTAGATATTATATGGTGCTTGATAAACATAGACAATTATCATAGGTCAGTTCAGAAAAGTAAAGTTAAAAGAGAGAGAGAAAGAAAAAAAAAAAACAGCGTAGAATAGTGGTTACCAGAAGAAGAGACAGAAAGAGGGGAAGGGTCCATGGAAATGTCATTAGACTAGTACAAAGTTACAAAACTACAGTTAGATAGGAAGAATAAGCTCTGGTGCTCCAGGGTGACAAGCTATTAATATTGTATATTTCAAAATAGCCAGAAAAGATCTTGAATGTTATAACCACAAAGAAATGATAAGTATTTAAGTGATAGATATGTTAACTATTCTGATTGGATCATTATACAATATATGCATGTATTGAAACAAAAATCTGTACTCCATAAAAATGTACAATAAAAACAATTAATATAATAAATGCTGGTACTAGAGTGTCTCTTTATTTCTATGAAGACACAGAGAGTATATATTTTTGTCTCCATTTGACCTAAGAAAATAATGAAGATCGGGAAATTTTCCAAAATCACATGCATATCAAGCAATAAAACCAGCCCTTTGATTGCTGGTGAGTTCCCGCTTTGCCAGAAATACCTGAAAAGTCCAAGAGAAGAATTGATCCAGATATCTTAGTTAAAGGCAAGACAGTGTAAGTGTTTAACAAGATAAAGACACACACAGGAAAAAAAGTAAAAGGAAAATAATCAATTTTAAGAAATAGCCAATCTCTGGAAGAGAGGAGGAAGAAGAGAAAAGTAAAGAGGAATGCTGCAACCAAGAGCAAAAGTTAGCATAGAGTTCCCTGGGTCCAGATGCAACAGATAGGATTCTTTCGGCACAAACAAGAGAAAACCATTGGCTGATATAACTGAGAAACCCAGGGGTGATTCAGGCTTTGGGTAGAGTTTAATCTAGGCTCTTCTGTGGGTCTGTTGTCTCCTTCTTCTTACCTGCATGATTTCATCTACTGCATGATTTCAAACCACTGGATTGCTTCACTGGTGCTGAAAAAATTGACTTGAGAAGTTTCAAGCTTCGTATGCTATACCATAACATCTAGGACAAGAGAGAGCATCTCTTTCTCCTACCATCAAAACCAAGAATCAGGCTTCATATAAACTGAGCCACCTTAGGACAGGGGCATAGCCTGCTCCATAACTCTGAGAAAGGGTAAGTGGGATCCATATAATGATTGGCTTAAATTATAGGTTACCTGATCATGGTTTAGCCTATCACATTGTCATGGATGGGTTCTTGTAATTGCCTTAGGCTGATTACTACAGCTGGGGGTAAAGTCAACCAAGAACCACAGGGTTGCCATGTGAATGTGGTGAGATGGATTGTAACCCAGATGCACAGTACCTAATCATGCCTAATCCAAGTAGAAAGACAACAGCATTCCCACTCTCCCTCACCTCATATCTTTCACCTTTTTCTTCTCCCATCACTTCATTTTCCAAAAATTTCCACATGTGCAGCTGCTGCCACCTGCACCTGGATGTTCCCTTAGCCCTGTGCCTTTCTTCTCAGTCCCCTAAACAAATTAGAGCTAAGTTCCTTTCCTCCAAGTTCAACTCAAATAAGTTAATGTAATAGGAAAATAAAAAAACAACAAACAATGAAAACAGTAAACAGCAGAATCAAAGCCAAAATTTTCAAACTCAGAGCACAGTGATAATTCTTTGTTTTTTCTCCACCTCTTTATACTCAATATGTTCCTGCTGCACAGAAAGTGCTTAAGAAATATTTGTTGAATTAATTTACAAATTTTAAGTAATTGAAGTTTAGGCCATGAAAAACAATTACATTGTATAATGTTGAATATACTAATTATCCTAATTTGAGCATCACATGTTCCATACGGGTAGATATTCAACTCCGTAGCCCAAAGGTATGTACAACCAACTAAGTCGCAATCATCATTATTCACAAATTTCTTATTTTCTAATTCATCTACTTGCAAAAATTTATTTGTAATCTCAAAATCCATACTTATGGCATGTTCAAGGTCATTTGTGGATACGGGCAGAGGGGTGTAAAATTTGAGTAACTGAAAGGACACACTCCTAACTAAGGTAGAAAAAGGTGATGCTCTGTCTTCTTGTTTCAATTCTCACACTGTAAACAAGTGTCCTTTTTGTGGTCTATTTAGTGCCACATTTTGTGTTCTTTGTTAGAGTTTGTTTTAAATATCCTGAACACATATTGTTGAAGTTCTGTCTAGTGTTCCTAGACACAAGCCCATGATGTGCCTTAAAGAGGAGTTAGATGAGCTTCTAACTTTGTAGTTATAATGCTGTTGGCTGTGAGTTCCATGTTAATGAATCAACAATATGGTACATAAAGGGAAAAAAATAACTCACCAATCTGTAGATGAGGCTGCTTTGGAAAGTAACATCTATAATGTTATGATGTAGATATGGAAAAGCAGCTAAATTTGAGGATTCAGGAGATGACAAAAGATTTTTTTTAAGTTAGTGGACAGCGCTGTTGTGAAGCTGAAAGCCAAAGGAATACATGATCACATTAACCAGAATCAGGAAAATATTAAATACTCCTTCACTATTGCATTATAAAGGAATACTACATATAATGAATTATTTATAAACATATATATTAAATAAAATGGTTTGAAACAAAAACACACATAAAACAAGCTTGTATATTCATCAGTTAACAAAAACATTGACACAGAATCCCACAAGGACATAACCCTACATTTCCACTATGAGCAATGGCTCAGTATTCACCAATCCAGACTTACAGCAACTTTATAGAACACACCTGCCAGGAAGGAGGAGAATGGACTGTCTTCATCCTACTTTAACCCTGAAAAGCAATACTGTCATGCCATTTACTTGACCATTTTCTCCTCAGCGACACACTTGTACTACATCTCGGGCATCTCCTACATCGGTGCCTCTCAAATTTTAATGCACTTCTGAATCTCCTGCTGATTTCCTCAAATGCAAGTCATAATTCAGTCAGTGTGAGGTGAAGACCCGGATTCTACAATTCTAACATGCGACAGTGTGATCACTGCTGCTTGTCCCTGAACCACACTAAATACCAAGGGCGTACATTCTACCTTGCTCTTTTTGTTCAGAATGCTTGGAATAATAGTTTTATTCTAACAGCTCTCAATAGTTGAACTACGAGATCGGTAAGAGGCAAAACTGTGCTTCTCAGGGGCTCAGAGAAGATACTACAGAACTAGGAAAGTGGGAAGTCTCTTTGCTGTTACGAGACTTTTAACAAGAAGAACATGAAAGGTTTCAAGTACTACAAAAGTGTCAGGAAGGAAAAGAATAAAAATGTCTACAAATCTCACATAAATTCAACACAGATTTTTATTGAGAACACGTTATATGTAAGCAAGACATTTTGCCATGGATACATGTATTTAAAAGACACACGTTTCTTAGAAGGGAAAAGGAATCTAACTACCTGCAGTGAAGGACAGGGAGCAAGGAGTATCATCAACACAACACGGTTGAAATGTGGTGGGAGTTCAGGTGAGGGAGAAACTGCTTTCCACTTGGGAACCTGGGAAGGCCCCCTTGAGGAAGTGACATTTGAAATGGGCCTGATGATCCCTTAATATTTGAACATGTGGATGTTGTTAGGACCTCATTCCATTTAGAGTTAAAATTTGAGTGTTCAAGTTCCCGAGTCCAGGTCTGAACAACAAGTCCAGCAAATTTACATTTAGCTTATATTGACAACTGATCATTAAGGAGAAATAACAACTACAAAAGTTTTACAATGAGAGTTGAAAGGACATCGTCACCATGTTGTGTTCAGATATGCGCCAAGTTTCTAGGTTGCTGGCTTCTTATTCCAGTGGAAGAAGAATGGAGAAAAGGCTTACAGTGTGCCCTGTATGAGATGTATGAGAACAGAGATGGAGTCACTCTGCAGAAGGTAGAGGTGAGAACTGAGGAGTGAGAGGGAGGGGGACTGAGCAGAGCAAAACAAAAAAGCATGGGAAGACAAGTGGTGAGGAGGAAAGAGCAAGAAAAGTGGACACAAAGAACTCACCAGCACTTCCAAAAACAAAATGCAAGACCTGTCAGAAGAGCCAAAAGCAATATCACTGCCAAGAAGATTATGCCCATGGAGCTATGATGTTCTGTGGATTTGGGTGGACACCAAGGATGTTATTTCAAATTCACTCCATTTTCCCCATTTATGCCCTGTTTTACTGCACTTCCCTGGCCTTCTTATGCCCATTTGAGTGTCTAACTCATCAGTATACTTCTTTTCTATTTCTTCTCTCCTCTGTCCTCAGATATGAATCCTTCATCTAACTCTCCACCTGCACCTGCATGTACAGGCCCCTTATAATCAATACTTCTTTTCTTTGCATTACCTATGTGAGATGTAATGTGAGAACCCCAGATCTGAAAGGGAGTTCATGAAATGTTTATCTATGCCAGAGAAATCAACCCGAGGTGAAATAGGTAGAGACATTGGTTCATCGGACTTATGAGATATACTGAGGTGGCCATTGGTCAGAAATCTATGTCACCATAGGGTACACACAACAATGATATATGAACAGATCAGAGGAGGGATGTAAATCATTTTCAGATTTACATGCAGACCCTCAGTTAGCTCACATCAGAGCCTATGGGAAATCTGGTTAAGTACATAAGTTAATCTACTCGCTACCTTCTTGGTGCCAGGTGCTAGTTCATTTACTTAGGGTCCCTGGTACCTCCAGCCTTCTGTTTTTCTTAAAGAGGATGTGCCTTTCTGTGTGTAACTTCCTTGGCCAGGGGTAGTCTCCCAGGGGTGGAAGGGGAACTCTGGTATGCATGGGGTGGGGAAATAGGGGTATGTCCAGCTTTTATCCTACATGATTTTTCTTCCTTTTGGATCTACAAACCCTAAAATCTCTATTTTTGGCTAGCCCTGATGCTCTGCCTGAGAGCCTCCTGCTCCCATTTGAAGCCTAGGCCCCAGTTCCTTCTCATCCCAGTAGAGGATGATGTCCTGACCTCCTAGACTGCTGTGCTTCACCAGGCATGACAGGCCAGCTGCCTCCCCAGCTGCCACATCCAGTGATACTCGGAGATACCATGTCTCATCAGCATTGGGCAAGAGGTCACCTTGCCAAGTTCCCAGCTGCTCCTGCTCACCCTGCATCCACATCACCCACACAGGCTTTGGGTAGAATCCTGTGACATGGCACACCAGTGAAAGATGGTCAGGTACAGGACTGGGGCCACTGGACAGCCAGGCCTCAGGCCTCACTGCAAAAACACAGGAAAGATATTCAGACAAGGTTCCTGACACAGACTTAGAGGTTGATATCTCCACATCAGTTTGGATAGACACATCTTTTCCACTTCTGGAAGGCTTCCTCTTATCTTATATTTGAAGGGATGATGAGAAAGTATAACCCTAGAATAGAAAATTACTGTGGGGAGGAGCAGAACTGACCTTGTCACTGGAGATCTGCCTTCCCTGAATCAAGAAAATCCAAGATGAATTATGGGCAGCTGTCAGTGAGGAGCTCCTGTGCTATTTCCTTCTCATGTTGGAACTGCTTGAGTACTCGGCAAACACACTGGGCACTACTTCCACCTTTTGGGGATGGCAGCCATGAATTGTTCTGGAAGCTCGGGAAATTTGATCCTTGATAAGCTCCCTTCAGGAAGCCTACTGAGAACCCCCTAAGATGCAGCTCACAGCCTGCTATCACCTGCACCTCAAAAAGATCTGGCAAAGAAGGGTTATTAATGAGAGGAAAGAAGGAGTAAAAAAATAAAATAAAATGAGTGGAAACAAAAGAGGATAGAAGCAGAAGTGAGAAGTTTGGGGGGTTGAGGGAATGGAACTAAGTGTTGGTTTAATCAGAGTTTCAGAGAAATGGGAATTGATGGGGTTGGAGGTGATGGAAAAGATGAATAACATAAGAGGGAAAATTATTGAAAGGATGTGATGTCAATGGTGTTGGCAAGGAAGAACTTTAGTGTGAGAGCTGGGATTATAACAGCCTAGGGGGGATGGAATGCATGGGTTACAATGAATGTGCAGACAAAGACCATTGAGGAGATTGGAGGTAGGAGAAAATCACATTAAATAGTCAATCAAAGAGTGAGGAAATGTAAAGTATCCGGTTAGAGGCCAGAGAAAAGGGTGGACAGAGGATTCCTCTAAGAGAGGATAATAAGCCACAACACAGCAATCAATGAGAAAGGAGTTCATATAAAGCAGAAGACTTGAAGTGTTTGAAGCATCAGGGTCTGGCTTGTAGCCTCTGCCCAAAAGAATGTTATTGCAGTTTAATTGTGGACAAAGTGGAGTTAGATTCAGAAAAGAAAGGAAGCAGATTCCTAGAGAAATAAGAAACTCATTGATACACCCCCACATACCCATCTCCGCACTCTTCATTGAAGGATTTTTACTCACATTTAAATTGCAACCGATGGGCATAGCCATGAACCAACTGAAAAAATCTCACAAGGTACACACGGTGTAACTTTTCCATTTCCATCAACTCTTTGTTGCTAAAGTTGCCCTTAGACCAGGGCCAGAGAAAAATGATGGTGTCAGAGATGCTGTCCCACCTATGAGTCTGAAACTCTCCCAACCATGCTGAGGCAAGATACTGCATCCAGGAATGGTTGTAAAAGGATGAGATGAGAATGGCAAGGAAGGAGATATGCTCCTCAAACCCTGTGGCAAAAGAACAGATAAGATGGGGAGCAAAAAGGCACTGAGAAGAGGATAGAATGCAGAACAACAAGTGCCAGAGTGGGGCAACTCAGAAGGTGGACAGAAGGACAGCCAAAGTTATCTTAGCAGACATTTGCCTGCTGCAGGTCCCAGGCCTTATCAATACCCTGAAAAGACACCAGGGATCTAGAATTAGGGATTTTCAGAATGGAACCAGCCTAGAACTCTTAACTCTTCAGATATATGCTGGTAAAACACCCTATGGATACACACACACACACACACACACACACACACACACACACACACACACACACACACACACACACACACACACACACACACACACACACACACACACACACACACACACACACACACACACACACACACACACACACACACACACACACACACACCCCTCTTGTGCACAGCTGGGTAGTTGCCAGAGTTCTTACCATTTTCATTGTCACCACCTGCTAGAACAGCCAGCAATGGAAGCAGCAGAAATAGCATTTTATTTGCAGACGTGATTTCTCTTAGAAAAGTTGGTCTTTAGTTTCTGTTCTAAATAAACTTATCACACACTATCTCTATTCTGACTTCCTTTTTTAACCAGCAGACAATATCCCACTGTCCACAACAAGAACAAAAAATCTGCTCCTTGCCCAAATCCTGGGCCTCCTCCTTAGTTTCTCATTTCCTCTCTGTCTTACAACTTATCTCTTTTTCATCAACTTTCACCTGTCCACCGTCCCCCAATTCAACTGCTATGGAACAAGTCTTCTGTGGCATTCAGAAGTCACTTTATCACTCAGGAATTTTTTTTTTCTCATTTATGCAATAAAAGCATGAAACTACCTAATGTTCTCCTTTCCCCACTTTTCAGTCACTCTGCCTTCTCTTGTTCTTTTGATATTCCCTCATGTAGTCTCCTCTGTCTCTTCCCCACCCCGGCACATTCAATCTTTGACTTATTTCTTTTTTTAATGTGCTTTTTCAGAGTCCCCTATAATTGTCATGTGCAATAGTATAAACTACCATCAATTCACCATTATCCTTAGAGAAGGGCCAGTAGTCATCACAGAGACCACAGGAACATTGAAACATATAAAGAAAAACTTCCTCTGTTTGACTTTTATGAATGTAAATTCACTCACCACATGGTCACTTAGCAAGTATCTTGGAACCAAGCATCTTGCTATGCTTATGAATATACAGTGGTTGACAATGCAGTCACTTTATTCAAGGAGATTTTGGTTCACTTAGGGAGAAAACAAAATACACCAACAACTATAAATCTTGGTGTGCTGAGTTTCATTATAACATATCAACTCTCTGGATCAAGCTGGTTGAAACAGTGCATTCTAAGGTAGCAAGCCTTAACTCATGTTTGCCCACTCATAATCTTGACTTCAGTGGTTGCCATGGGGTGTTGGTTCTATACTGTTTTTGTACTGTATGCCTACCTAACAGAGTGCCTGGCATGAGGTATGTGCTTAATGAATATTTGTTAAAGAGTGAAGAAATTCAGCCCATACAATTACTTTTTTTTAATTTTGAAAGCAATCTTCGACATGAACTTTTTTTAAGACATCAAAAAAGTCACATAAAAATATTACATAGTTTTATTTCAGACAAAAGCTTGCGTTACTAAATATAACATTTACATAGAAGGTCCTGCTGTAAGTTTCTCATTACAGATAAGAGAAATTAGTCAAAAATCAAGAGAAGTGAAATTAAGAGTATTCTTGTTACAGGGCAGCATATCCAGGTTCTTGATCCACGAAAGAAGAATTTTTCATGGACTGGCAAAAAGAAAGGAAGAGAGAGACAGAGATGGAACATTACAGGGCTTTATTACCAAGCAAAGGTATGTGCCAAAGCGCACAGGTTCCACTAGAGATTCACATGTCCCTGACCTTCTCCATCCTCTCCATCCCACCTCCAAACTCTAATCACTCGCCTCTGCCCCTCCTGTCCCACCTATAAAGCACATTCTCTTGTCAATTCAGTCTGAATATTTATGAGCAGCCTCCCTGGGTCATGTCTCTATTCTTTCCTGCCTCAACTCACCCCAACAGAGTTTGCTCCAAAAATCTTTTTGGGGTGCTAGGTTGTAGATCCCATCAGTTTTCTATAGCTGCTTCCTTCTGGGTCAGGGAAGTAGTCCCTGTCTGTCCTGGGGAGCACAACACTCTACATAGACTGTTGAGTGGTCCCAAGGAAGGCTCAGGTGTGTAGAGGCACAAGGGTTTGTATCCTTGAAGTATCATGATGTTTTTTGGATGGCAGTCAATCTGTGGGAACTCAGAGCAGGAGAGCTAATGCCCTCCTCAGAGACTGAGCCTGAACCACTCAATGCAAAGTATCACCAGGGCCCTGCTCCCCTTCTTGTTGTTACCTCCAGGTCCTGCTGGAGGTGTGGAGTTAGCATAGCTTTATTGAAGCTTCCTTGGCTTCCCAGAGTTTACAAGTCTGCAGCCTCAGGCTGGCTGGAAAACAACTCCACATTCGTGTAAATAATGTCATCTTCCCATAGGAAAGAGGGAACTCAGAGAAATGTGTGCAAAGAAAGAAAAAAAAAAAACGTAACCTTTCTTCAATTTTTTGACAGCCCATGTGATTTTATGTCCTGACATGGCTTCAGTCCTGCTCACTGCAACAACTTTTCAACTATCAATACTTAGAATTAACAAGCTAAACATTAATTGGTACATTGACAATCTCAAGAATTTACATCAATCCTTTTGCTTAGGATATCTCACCCAAGTCATGAGACCCCCCTCCCCCATCAAGGCTGTGAATACTTTTAGAGAACTGCTTGCATAGTAAAGAAGACATCATTTCTCCTTTTTTGTTCAAAACATTCCTCATGAAAGCACTGACAATCAATTTTCTTATTTACAAGGTCTTATTTTTCTTTGTATTGGTCCCTCAGTGCTGAGAGGTCTCATTCCTAGGTCAACTGATCCCTTGGAGATGAGAAAGCTTTACCCCGTGAACTTATATCCCATATTGGTGGGAGAGAGATGAAACAGCAGTTAGTCCAACTTAGGGCAATGTGAAGTGGGGTCAGGAACTTAGATGATACATGATGTATTATAATCAATATTTCCAATTGTATCCTGTTAGAGATACATAAAGAAATAAAGAGAAAGCAGGTGCCCATTGATTCTATGCATCTAACCCTATTGCCATAAAAATCATAATGATACTCACAAAATCTTTATTTTTTTATATATTTTATTTTGTCAAAATACAATGTGGTTAATTATTGTGGCCATTACCAAAACCTCCCCCCCTCCTCCCACTCCCCCCTCCCTCCCAACAATGTCCTTTCTGTTTGCTTGTCATATCAACTTCAAGGAATAGCAATTGTTATGTCTTCTCCCCCCCCCCGTTGTGTGTGTGTGTGTGCGTGTGTGTGTGTGTGTGAATTTATTTATTCTTAGCTCCCACCAATAAGTGAGAATGTGTGATATTTCTCTCTGTGTCTGACTTGTTTCACTTAATATAATTCTCTCTAGATCCATCCATGTCATTGCAAATGGTAGTATTTCATTTTTTTATAGCAGAGGAGTATTCCATTCTGTAGATATACCACATTTTCCGTATCCACTCATCGGATGATGGGCATTTGGGCTGATTCTAGCTCTTAGCTATTGTAAAGAGTGCTGCGATGAACACTGGGGAACAGGTATCCCTTCGGCATGATGATTTCCATTCCTCTGGGTATATTCCTAGCAGTGGGATAGCTGGGTCATATGGTAGATCTATCTGCAATTGTTTGAGGAACCTCCATACCATTTTCGATAGAGGCTGCACCATTTTGCAGTCCCACCAACAATGTATGAGAGTTCCTTTTTCTCCACAACCTCGCCAGCATTTATCATTCACAGTCTTTTGGATATTAGCCATCCTAACTGTGGTGAGATGGTATCTCAGTGTGGTTTTGATTTGCATTTCCCGAATGCTGAGTGATGTTGAGAATTTTTTTTTCATATGTCTGTTAGCCATTCATATATCTTCTTTTGAGAAATGCCTGTTTAGCTCTTTTGCCCATTTTTAATTGGGTACAAGATCTTTTTTTAGAGGGGAGGAATCAAATAGGGAATAAAGCAAATGCTTCCATCTCAGTACAAAAATTATATTTTAGCAAATTGCTGTAAGTTATAGGTAACTTAAGAGAGAAGAAGTTTCCTTAAGTCTGGAAAACAAGACATTTAGGTAAAGAACCAAAAATTAAAGTTACAAAATATTATGTTTATCAGTTACTCAACTTCATGTAATCACTTTTTGTTTTGCTTGATCTTGATTGGCACTTTCACAAACCCATCCGTTTCTTACTAGAGTTCTCAAAAACTTTTACTTTCTCCATTGATCTTAAAGTTATTTCAAACCTGTGCTTGAGTTCTTTTCATTTTCATCGACTGTGGGCAACAAGACTTAAAATGACCATGACAAGAAAATTTGGTTATTTCTGTGGCATACATCAATTTCAAATTACCAGAATTATGATTGATAGCATTTATACCTAGATGCACCAGTTTTCTAGAAAACTTATATAATTTTGGCATTACTAACATCTCAGTATAACACAAAGAATGTCAAACATTATTTCTTGGTTTGACAATGCTTCCCATATAGTTTAATATATCAAATAAGCCAATTGGTTTTAACACCTCTCTTTTATACATATCCTTTAAGAAGCCCCAGGATCCTTGGAACTTTTCAAAGTTAGTTCAAGGCAAAAGACTGAATTTTCAGAATTTGGTTTTGGGAAGTTTTCAAATAACAGAGGTTTGAAACACTTAATGAAATAGGATCACAAACTGCTATAAAATAAAAACAAGTGACAAAAGATTTCAAAGGCACAGAGCACAAGAAATTGTCTTGATAAAACATGGAATATGTTTCCTATTCTGGGTACATAAAAGATTTTTCTAAAAAAACTTTCATATTGAGTGAAGTTCAGTGCTTCCAGAAAATCTGATTGGTACAAAATAGGAGAGCAAACTAACTCTAGCCTTGCATCAGAGTACTTTTGATGTTAATGCCCAAGTTTTAGAAAAACTTATATGTAAACAGCATTTAATTTGATCCAATTTCTCTATTATGACTTACTCAGACATTCTGGTTTTTGTCTTGTACTTCCAAGTTCCTAAACAGCTAGTCATTTTACTCTAGGACAAAAATACACTACATCAGATGCTTTCTCACATAAAAATATTGTCTTTTCTTTTTAACCTTTCTAACCACAATTACATCTTCATATCCACAGCTTTCTTTATATCTCCTCTTCTCCTGCACATTTGTTTCTTTTCTTAGCAATATTAAATTGATCTCATTTATCTAAGAATTGCATACAGAATGATGTTTTTGTTTTAGGCTGGGTTTACAGCTTTAACCTTAAAAGCCTCTAGCAAAGACAAATGTAATCCTGTAAACCCAGGCAAAGACGCATGCTGATAATTCTAAAATATTTTTATAAAAGTCTGATTTTAACCTTTTATTTTCTCTCTTTCTTTTTCTTTCTCTCTTTCTTTTTCTTTCTTTCTCTTTCTCCTTCTCTCCCCCCCCTCTCTCCCCCACCCCCCTTCCCTCCCTCTTTTCCTATAGGAGGCTTCTGCTTTAACATTTACAGAATTCTATTCACAGATGGACACATTTCACCCAGGATGTAGCTAATTGTAACTCTGTGGATCAGCCAAAACATGCTGCACATTAGTCCTTGACCAGTGTATTGCCAATTCAACGTGAGGCCTCCAGTCCTTGCCTGCCCTCAAAAGACGAGCACCTTGGTCTGCTCCCTAATCAAACCGGAACATTTCATCCGCCGCCTCAGAAGCAATCAAAAATTCTTTAAGTCCACCAAGCACACTTTTCTACCTGTTTCTGGATGTTTAGTGAAATGCTGTTCAGGGCGTAATTGCTGCCACAAGGCAAATAGGAAGACATTTGGCTGCCAGTCAATTTTCTTTCTATCAACCCCTGCTGCAAGCAAGTCAAGCCACATCTGCTTACAGCTAGTCTTGCTTGGTCCCCTAGGATAAGATCCTGATCATTTCTTAGGGGTTGGGTCATAGCCACCTTCCGGACCTCTTTTGCTTGTCTTTTCTCCTCTACTTCACCCAGGTTGGCTATCATGGTAGTTAATTCATGTATAGGATGACCAATGTGTGGGGCCGGTATGGCCATCAGTTACCCAAAAGATGCTGATGGGGCATTTTGCAGCACTATGTCTCTCTCATGCTGCCTATCAAATTTTCATCGTCCAGGCCACGGGCGTTCACATTAAACATGGACTGCCTCATCCCCAGCTCCCAAATTATTTGTACCAAGTCAGTATATGTTTGCCATTTACTCACAGTCTTGGGCAGTTCTCCAGCATTTGCCCACATGGTTCAGGCAGCTGCATTCACCCATTCCACTAAGGAGTGATTGCCTGGCCCTTGTGTATATCTGTGGCTATTCTGCAGCCACTGCCTCAGGGACGGGTGCGTGGTAACAGAGGCCAATTTTTCCATCTCCTCACCAGAGCACATCACACTATCCACCTCTAGGTCCCATAACCGCAGCAGCCAGGCAGCCAGGGGCTCCCCCTATTTCTGCTGGAACTGTCTCCCTAAATCAACTAATTCAACCTGGGTATATGGGACTTAAGTAGTGAATTCAGTCACCTGTGGATCACCCTCCGGTTGTCCACCTGATCCTATAGGCTGCCCATGTTTCAGTTTCTGGTGCCCAACAGGTCGTGCCTGGAGATGCAAAGTCTCCTCCAACTCACCACTGGGTTTGTTGTTCTTCCAGGTGTGAGAGGCAGTGGTGCCCAGTCACAGCACATCATCCTCCAGACAGATTATCCGTGCTTCCCACAGCTCTGCTTTCTTCTTTAAATCTCAATCAGTTTGTATCATAGTGAGAAGGAGCCAGGCTCTGATCAGCAGAAAAGTGGCCACCAGGCACCGTATGCTCAAGGATAGCCACATTTCCTCCACCTCCCAAGGGGCTCTCTGAGGCCGCACTGCTTCGTGGAGTGCCTGGTCTATGCTGACTTGTAGTATAGCAAACAGCAACCAAATCCTGGTCAACAAGAAAGAGGCCAGAGGGCACAACTTATTCAGGAGTAGCCACATTGCCTCCCTCTCCAAGGGACTTTGGCTCCTGTACCTGTTCAAGTATCCTGCTGACTGCCAATTGTAAAGCTAGGGCTTACAGACCCCTCAAGTCTGTTGCACAGATTGGGTCACAGACCCTCCACACACAGGTCTGTGAGCTAGGTTTAAAAAAAAAAAAAGGTTCTGGGAGCCATAGGTATAGAAAAATGAATGGGTTTTATTCCAATATAAGAGCAACTATCCCAATGGCTTCTCTGAGAGTTCTGAGAAGCACTGTGGAGCAGAGCTTTTAGTCTTTTATACTTAAGTCCACAACCCTGGACACCTGGGTGCCCATACACAACTTACATTAAGTAGTAACAAGGAACACCTGAGGATATTTACAGCAAATGCTTGGCAAGTTTCTGAACATCTGGGGCCCTGACATTTTCCTATTTTTCCCAACAGCAGCAGATCCAAAAAGGAGGTCAGCTGGCATGCCATGGCTGCATTTCTCATGAAGCCTCAGAGTCTTTTGGCAAAACATTAGCAAGAGAAGCACATAGAGGTTCAAGGGAAAAGGTTTTCAAGTGCTTAAATAGTTTATTTGGGGAGAAGCAAAAATCCACAGAGAAAAGGGGGTATCAAGGAAAAATACATTCAAAGAAAGCCAAACAGTTGCAAAGTAACAGCCTCAGACAAATGGCCCATTCATTTGCTCAGAATGAAGAGCACCTGGACTGGGGAAGGAGCCAGATGCATAGGAGAGGGCAGGAGAGAGCCAGCCTAACACCTGTGGGCACGTGGCAACCCATGGCAACTGCAGGCGCAGTGAAAGTGCCAAATCCTAACCATGCTTTCTGTCACTCACATTAAAAAGGAAAGGGAGGAGGAGGAGGAGGATGAGGAGGAGGAGGAGGAGGAGAAGGAGGAGGAGAGAATTTAGCCTCCTCTGGTGCCTGACCCAGAGTTCCCTTAACTGCTGGCTAGAAAACCAATTTTGTTACTGGATGTCATATTCAGGTTCTTGATCCATGAAAAAAAGAATATTTCATGGACCAGCAAAAGGAAATAAGGGGAGAGACAGAAATGGAACATAACAGGGCTTTATTACTGAGTGAAGGTAAAGGCCAAAGTTTGAAGGTAAATGCAAAATTGCACAGGTATCACTTCCAGAGAGAGACACATGGACCCCAGACTCTCCCCGTCCTCTCCATCCCACTTGCAAACTCCCTAATCTCTCACTTCTGCCCCTCCCATACTGCCTTGCGTGCAAGCTGTGCCCAATCCATCTGAATATTTATGAGCAGCCTCCCAGGGGTGTTTCACTACTCTGTCCTGCCTCATTCTGAAGAAATGTATGCAGAATTCTCATCTAACTGTTTCTACTTGGATGTTCCATGGTTGCCTTGTCATAAGTTATTCTCTCCTGAACAGACTTACCTTCCTCTTTCATGGTATTTATTACTGTTTATAGGTACTTAAATATTTATTTGTACTGTGTAAGCATCATCTGCATAAATGTATTTGGGCTATATATGTTTTTAATTTCTTGATTTACAAGAAAACAAGTTACCTCAAGCTAAGTTAGAAAATAAAACAATATATGAAAAGGTAAGATTCGATTTCAGAAAGCTGGAAACAACTTCACTTTCATACTTATAATTTTAAAAGCTGGATAATCAGAATTACAACTTGACTTGTGTAGAGTAAATGCTGCACATAGATCTATTCCCCCTCCCCAAGCATACCAGCATTCCTCCTCCCCACTGGAAACTAACCCTGGCCAAGGAAGTTACCCAAGGAAAGGCATGGTCCCTTTAAGACAAACAGAAGACTAGAGGAGGCAGGAAACTTGAGCAAATGAATTAGCCTGTAAATGAATTAGCACAGTGGTGTTAAATCACTCTGGTAACAGGCAGAGTAGTAATTAGATTAATTTATCTACTCAGCCAGATCTCCCACACACTCTGAGTTATTTGAGCCAGGCTAGGGCTTCTGCATAAGCATGCAAATGATTTAAACCTCTACTTTGATCTCTTCACCATGTAACTGTTGTATGTACCCCATGGCAGTGAGGATTTCCAGCTTGCCAGCCACCACCAGCAACTCCCATAAGTCTAATAAACTGATGCTTCTACCTGTTGGACCAGGTGAGTTCTTTGGAATAGGCAAACACTACATGAGTGCCTTCTCACATTTGGGGCTCCTGTGATACATCTTGAATTCACCAGAGACCTGAAATATCAGGGCAACTAATTAATCCAAAATCTAAGGAAAGGCAGACTCCTCCACAAAGAGATGGATTGCAAACCCTTGGTTACTTGGGACAGATGTCAGAAGCAATACAAGCCAGTAAGAAGAATTCAGCTAAAATTGTTAAGAAATTACTAAAGGTTATCATGAGTGTATAAAAGCCTTGGGAGCCACAGACACATGGGAAATTCACACCAATCTCTAAGTTCTTTTGCATAGAACTCACCAGAGCCTCAAGAAAACTTAGGGTCAGCAATGTAGACCCTCTCTCATGGTGCAGACCTGAGGTATGAGAGAAGCTACCCCACAGGAAATGTAGGAAGTTAAAACAAGATCTGTCTTCCTAATTTTCCACACAGGAAAAAAAAAAAACCTGATGGGGGAGGAGCAAAAGTCTCAGGGCACAGGCAAAAGCTGCACCTGGAGGGAAGAAAAAAAATGGGAAGGAATAAGAAAACATCCCGGTCCTAGACTATTAGAGGTTCCAAACTCCCGGGAGAAAGGCAGAACACTTACATGGTGCAACCCAATAAAACTCAAAAACAACTCATCTAGGTATGAGACTGAACCAGAACAAAATGTAAAACCCCTACTCCCTCTGCCAAGCAGGAGAGCAAACATCAAGAAGTAGTGCAGTCTTCTGTGGGATGAGGAGCAAGAGCATGGAGATAGGTCCTCCTGAGGCACATCACAAAGGAAATACCAAGCCTGAGAGTGGAGTAGACATTAAGAAAACCTCCAAGCAAACCAGAGTCACTATAGGAAGTATGATTGACACTACATATCCACAATTTCCACATGTGAAGATGCAACCAATCATGAATTGAAGATAGTAAGAGAAAAAAATAATATGACAAAAATAATGCAGATTTTTTAAACAATACAATATAATAATTATTCACATGGCATTTACATTGAGTTAGTATTATAAGTAGTCCTGAGGTGATTTGAAGTATATGGGAAGATGTGCATAGTTTATATGCAAATACTAGGCCATTTTGTATCAGGAACTCAAGCATTAGTAGATTTTGTTATCTATGTGGGTCCTGGAAGCAATGCCCATGGATGCTGACTGAGAGACAACTGTTAATGCTAGAGGAATTTGAGAAATTTTGAAACAACAATGAAACACAAGTCCAGTTAACTCCTGACTCGGGTGACTTTTTGGGTGACTTAAACCCCCACACTACAAGCTTAATAATGGATCTTGGACATGACTGGTGCCATTTTACACACAATAAACCCAAAATAGCCACCAGTCTTTTCCTTACAAGAAACCTGGTGTTTTCTGAGAAACAGAAACTCCTCTACTTCTGCATGGGTGCCACCTTCCACCTGATTGCATCCACCAGCCTTATCTTCCACTCCAGCACCAAACCCCCTCCCTGATTATGTCAGCCTTCCCTACAGTCTATATAAGCTTTCCCACCCCCAGGCCTGGTGTTGCCATCCATTTTGAGTGCAGCCTGGCAGATTCTCTTCCTTTAATAAAGCTTGAACGGTACCCAGTGTTTCGGCTCACTTTCTTTCATTATGGTGCTGATTCATGGGAAGGGTCCTGGCCATGACCTTTGGACAATCCCCTCTCTTGGGTTGATTGGCCCTCCTGGCTGCCCTTCCCAGACCTGCTGAATCAGGTGTCTCCAGGACTCTCTCCTTTTGCTGTTTCAGACCAATGCAGCCACAATTGACCTCAATTTAGGGTGGGTTTGTCCTACTTCTATGTGTTCCTCTACTACTGTCTACGACTACTGTCTACTTGCTATGAAGCCCAGATGCCTGGCTGAGGGAACACCTCTCAGCCCCCCAGTTATTGGAGGATGCTTCTCTAGCCAGTCAGTGGCTTCTCTCCCAAAAAGAATGTTTGCACCAAAGAGGATGCTCCTTGGTATTACCCTTTTTCTACCGGGACTGATCACCTCCTTTCTCACACCCTAAATGGGATCCTCACAATCCAAACCTCCATGCTCTATGCCTTCTGGGCTGACTCCTGGCCAACCTCTTGACCTCCAGGGAGATATTAAACCTAAATGCCTCATTTTCTACTTTTAGGTTTGGCCTAAATACAAACTAGACAATGGATCCCAGTGGCCAGAAGATGGCACTCTCGATTTAGATCTCTTAGAGATTTAGACAACTTTTGTCACCAAAACAGCAAAGTCAGAGAGATTCCTTATGTTCAAGCCTTCTTCTATCTTCAATCACATCCTTCTCTCAGTCAAAACTGTCCTACCTCTCAAATTCTCGTAGCTCATGCCAACCTCCCCTTCTGGACTCAGATCATTCTTTTGATCCATCAGACCACTCTGCTCCCCAACCACCTCCTTATGCTCCAGATCCTTCACCAACCCCTCCACATTTTCCCTCTCTTCCTCACACCTGGTCTCCAGATGCTCATCCTCAGCCACCCAACTCCTCCCCTTCTCCCCCTTAATCAGGTGACAACCCCACCTCAGCTCTGGTTCCTTTATACTCCCTCCATGAAGTGGCTGGGATGAAGGGAATTGCCTGGGTTCACGTCCCCTTTTCTCTTTCCAATCCCTCCCAAACTGAAAAACAACTGAGATCTTTCTAGTCCAACCCAGACACATGTCTTAAGGAATTCAGATATCTCACCCAGTCTTATGATCTCACCTGGCATGATATTTTTATGATTCTCACTACTACTTTGTCCCCTGAAGACAGGGAGCAGGTCTGGATAATAGCCCAACAACAGGCAGACAAGGTACATGCCCCAAATAATAGGCAGCCTGTGGGAGCCATTGCCATTCTTCATACAGACCCAAATTGGGACTAACAGGCTGGCCATGGGTATTGGGATCTCCAGGATGACATGATCACACACTTGGTTTATGGCCTCCAAAAGGCTACTCACAAGTCAGTGAATTATGACAAGCTTAGAGAATTCACACAGAGAGCCACCCAAAATCTCAGTGAGTTCCTAACCCACCTCTCTGAGGCTTTACATAAGAACACATGTATAGACCCAAACTCCCCTGCAGGCATGGCTCTTTCATTCTCATTTTATTACCCAATCAGCCCCTGATATTAGAAAAAAAATAAAAAAAATAAAAACACTTGAGGATGGTCCAAGTACAACCCAACAAGACCTCCTCAATGCTGCTTCCAAGGTTTTTAACAATAGGGAAGAGGAAGAGAAGAAAGATCATTACAAAAGAGATCAGGCCAAATACCAGCTCTGAGCTAATGCCATCCAAGGCTCACATACTCCAAAGCTGGCTGCCTCTATGGGCAAGCCAGCCAGGAACTGCTTCAAATGCAGTCATCTGGCCCACTGAGCATGGGCCTCTTCTAACCCCAGGCTCTCTCCCGGGCCCTGCAAACAGCTAGGTCACTGAAGGGTTGACTGTTCCACTCACCAGAGAGGGAGCAGCCCAGTCCCTAACCCACAACCTTTAAACTCCATGGCCATTCCTACCAGAGCTTCTTGGCTTTGCCCAAGAGGAGGATTGATGATGCCCTGGGCCCGAGGCCCCCATGGAGATCACCATGCATGAGCCTGGGTAACTCTCCTTGTAGCAGATAAGCTAATCTCTTTTGTCATTTATACAGGGGCCATTTACTCTACCCTTCCTGAATATGCAGGACCAACAACCCCATCCTCTATCACAATAGTAGGGGTCACAGGATCAGAATACCACCCACAGATCACTCAATCCCTTTCTTGCATCCTACATCACACACAATTCACATGCAAATTTTTAATAATACCTCAATGCCCAGCCCCCTTACTGGGATGGGACATCCTTTCCAAATTCAAAGCTATCCTTACCCTAAACACTTTAACTCCAGCAACAATACTCCTGTTGCAGGCCACCCCAGACCTAGCCCTTGAGGCTTCCACCTTCCCTTTCCCCTCAGACAAGTTTAATCCCATAGTATGGGATGCTTCTTCTCCCTCCATTGCTATGCACCATTCCCCTATCCTTGTTAAGTTGCAGAACCCCTCTTTGTTCACTAATGTCCCACAATACCCCATCACTAACAAACACCTAATAGCCTTAAAACCCATCATACACAAACTCCTTTCTTCTCATCTCTTATGGCCTACCCACTCACCATTTAATACACCCATCCTTCCAGTTATAAAGCCTAATGGCTCGTACTTTTAGTTCAAGACCTCGGGACCATTAATGTGGCCATTTTACCCATAACCCCAGTCATTTCTAACCCCTCTACTCTTCTATCCACCATCCCAACAACCCATTTCTT